>NC_142357.1:32583319-32728319 GCF_059441175.1 Urocampus carinirostris
ATAGATAGATAGATAGATAGATAGATAGATAGATAGATAGATAGATAGATAGATAGATAGATAGATAGATAGATAGATACTTTATTCATCCCCGTAGGGAAATTTACACTTCCAGCAGTCTACCCCGTTGTTTATTAACAGATTAACATGATGGAAACCAGGCAGAATTGACTAGAAAACCTCTAATAAAAACATTCCATTAATTAAATAACTTTAAAGGGACAATGTATAGTATTTAACGGTAGAAAAAAAATATTAAGAAAAAAACAATATTGTTTTGAATAATTAGAACAAATGCATGAGGTATCTTTTTCTCTTTTTTTTAAGTTTATATAGATAGATAGCAGATCACAGAGGAGAATAATTACTGGTGGAAACTAAAGGAAAAAGAATCGGTGGGACAGAAGCCAGGCAGAACCTGAACTTAATGATTGACATTTGAGGGGCAACCCAGGCACAAATCAAGATCAGGTCGAGCTCAGGCTTGAGATGCTACCTCTAGGACAGTTTGAGGCAACCACCGGTCATCTGGAAATCTTTTCTTTGTGAAAATCCAGGGATACACCACCTCGTGTTAGCAAGTCCGCCTCCTCTCCGATTCCCCCCGGCTTTCGTGTCTCTGTTTAGCGGCGTTGAAGCCGGATTGCTCCGGGTAGCTCCGGGTGGCTACACGTTAGCGTCCGGAATGCTAAACGTGAGCCACGTTTCCGCAAAACACAGCAACTGCGCTCCCTGTGCGCTTCGATGTTTTCCACCAGCACTCGATGATCTTATTTGGTCGTGAGTTCGCATTTACCATGATTACGGATGGTACCGAAGACTAATAACGCCGCTAGCCGCTTCGCTAGCTCCGGCTCTTCTTCCACGATAGGCCCCTTCATCACGCCGGCACGAGAACTCTTCAGGGCAAGGAGTTGATTCCTTGATTAGACGCATTTTTGTGCGCTAAAACCCATGTCCATAGGATAGAAGTAATCCATAGTGTAGTTGTCAAAACGGGAAGAAAAAACACCGAAGACAGGAGCAGACAATAAAACAATAGGGCAGCTGCTGGAAAAGGCAGACGCTCGTGGCAGCGCCGCTTTGATATATATGTTTAAAGCTTTAACTCAAAGTTCTGTATTAGGATCAATTAGTTGAGAACCTTTAACTTGTCTTGAGTTATTATTATAATGACACCAAAGGTTATAATCGAACCCTGCCAAGCATTCTGTCATGGTTGCCATTGCGCTCTATTGGTCCCCACCGTGTGGCGCCAGGTTCTGTCACGGTTGGTTGCCAAGGCGCCCAAATTGGCCCCGCCCAATGACACCAGCTGCAAGGCATTGACAGATTGCTGACGGACTACTTAAACGCGGTCTCGCGAGTTGTTTGGTTATCAGAGCGTTTGCGAAACTTCTGCAAGACTCCTGTTAACTCTGTGAAATGCCTAGTTCTGTGAATTTGCCTGTGTTTGATCCTGTTTTATTTTTGGCCTGATCTGTTTGATTTTGCCAACTCTTTTGTTTTGGATTTCAATCCACTTCCATGACCATCGATCTCGGATCGAGCGTGCGCGCATTCCTCCTTTCCCTAATAAACTGTGAGTACGTTACGCTATTGGGTTCTCAATTCTGTTTCCTGCCCTGGTTTGTGACACATTCACTGTATATTACTAGTGCTGCTATATCAAACTGTTTCAAGCATTACCCTATCAATCAAACCAGCTTTAAAGCTTTAACTCAAAGTTCTGTATTAGGATCAATTAGTTGAGAACCTTTAACTTGTCTTGAGTTAATATTATAATGACACAAAAGGACTTTACAGTCAATAAATGCTGCTAAGCATTCACTGCATATTACTAGTACTGTCATATTAAACTGTTTGAAGCATTACCTTGTAAATTAAACCACCTTTAAAGCTTTAACTCAGGCTTTTGTATTTGGAGAAATCAGTTGAGAACCTTCAACTTGTCTTGAGTTAATATTATAATGACACATGATTATAATAAATCATTGTTAAGCATTTATGTATGTTGCCAATGCTGTCATACTTAATGATTTAAAGCATTGTATTTTGACTTAACCCAGCTTTAAACCTTTAACTCAAATTTCTGTGTTGAGAATTCGAGATAAGTAGTTTAAAATATTCAACTTGAGGTAATGCTCTAATGACACATGATTATTATAAAACCGTGCCAAGCATATATTGAATGTTACAAATGATATCATACTAAACGATTTCAAGCATTAACTTTTGAGCCCAGTCCTTTCACTCTCCGTTTGTCAGTTCGTCAGCGAACGTCTGTTGTTACAAGGCAAGCATTTTGACCCTGACTCCCGCTTTTCCCGTTTTTGCACCGTTTTTTCCACCCGTCCGTTCGTTATCTCCCCTTTTGTCTCCGGCCTACGACCCGTTTCTGTCCCCGACCACGTTTTTGCTCTCCTGTCTCGGCTATCAACCTGTATTTCCGTCCCTGACACCGCCATCTACCGCTATGGAAGATCACTTCTGTATTCGGATCACAATCCGATTGCGAGAGCGACTTGATTCTCGGGTCCAGCGAGCACCGGATCATCGGCGCTTTCGTTCAATAAAAATTGTGGTAAACATTACGCAATTGGGTCTACCCTTTGTGCTGGTTGTGAAAGTCTTTAGCTTAAAAGTTAAAGCAACTTCTTAAACAATCAACCCATCCACTTTATATCGCCTATACTATCTGTTGTTGGAGGTGACCACAGAAGTCCAATTTTCGACCTTTTCCGAGTCACCACCGATATTGCTATTTATCTCCGGTCACAATCCAGACCCTAGGATACTACGATCTTTTCACCGGGATCAGGTTCTCAAACCGGACTACCGTAAACTCCGGACTATAGAGCGCACCCGATTATAAGCCGCGCCCACCACATTTTAAGAGGAAAACCGATTTTGTACTTACACAAGCCACACCTGTATACAAGCCGCATGCGCCCGCATTAAAAAATCTAACACAAACACAAAATTAACCCAAACCCAACTTTAAGTCCCGCGATTGAAACTGAATTTTTTGGTTTGAACAATTAGTATCCTTCATTAGAGTACACAGTTAAAAAATCATAGCCGGCAAAATGAAAGGGTAATGATACCGGTACTTAGGGTTTGATGCGGACCGGCAGAGTCCGGGTCCCGTTGAAAGTAATAAAAAAAAAGGGTATATTTCCAAAGGTAAGGGTGGGAAAAATATATATCCACTATTGTCCGCCGTGTCCACAAACACTCACCTTTACCGGTCCCCACTTCCCGTCAGCCCGCGTTTGTTACGCCCCTTTATTTTAATTCGCCCGTCCAAAACATATCAGAATAAGTGTCCAAAATAAATACAAATGAATACATTACAAAAATATACAGTTGCAAATACATATTATACATGGTTACACATATTTACAAACAAAGATGGTGCACCGAGAGAGTTTTCAAAGCTTTAATATAATAATATAACCCTCATCCGGGCAGTTAATGGTAGCAACACGCTAGCAACACGCTCGCAACACAGTAAACGGGTCTGTTAAAAAAACATACCGTACTTGTAAAAATCACGGTAAACCGTCCTCATCTTCCTCCTTAGAACTGAAGCCATCAAAGTCGTCTTCCTCAGTGTCGGAAAGAAACTTTGTCATGTAGATGTCGTCTCACGCTTCTGCAGCCTCACTTGCGCTGTCACTGTCCCTGGAACTCTCATCCACTCCTGATTCTGTGCCCTCCTCTCCGTCACGCAGCAGACCGGCTTTTCGGAACCCGTTGGTGATGGTGGATTTTTTGATGCAGCCCCACGCTTTCAGCATCCACTGGCAGACTTTCGCATGCGGCCAGTTTTAGTGAAGTTGCAGTCTTCCTCGGTGCATATATTCCACCGGTCTAAATCTTACCTTTTGTACTCGAGCGCCGCTGGCGGCCGTTAGAAAAATTACAAAAATTGGCCGCATCACTGAATAAGCCACAGGGTTGAACGTTTGGGGGAAAAGTAGCGGCTTATAGTCCGGAATTTACGGTAGTTCACAGCCTGATTTGAAATCGATTTACACTCTGCCACAAACCGATTCCGTCGGAGTGGAAGATTACGACATAATGAAGCCACCACAGCTACTTTTCTGAAAAGTCTTCGGCAATCTTATAGGATTTTGAATCTATCAGACCTTTCTGGTTCTTAAGGTTTCCAGGGTGAGGTCTGTTTCGGTCTGATAGAAGTCTATCCTGTTTTCACTCTATGCACCCTTTGAACTTCTGCTCCGACCCCCATCAGCACAATCGGCCCAATCAGACGGTAGGTCCACATCCTGGTTTTTGTTTGAGGTTCTTCCCCGTCTGCGTGACCAGGCTTCTCGACCTGCTTACTCGAGATAACCTTTATGACGCGTTTCCGTAGAAAGAAAATTGACCTGACCTAAAACGGGCGACAGATTTCAGAGAGAGACTACTGAAAACGTTTTTTGGGGAAAAATGGGAGACAAACAATGTTGTATCCCGCCCGGCTCTGCAGGATTTATTTGCTTTTATAGTCCAGTGAGCCGCTCCCAATTACTGAAGCCGACTGTGGAAATAAGTGTCATGGGCTCAGCGTGGCTCAGCAAACAATCTTCAGTGAGTCGTGGGCTGGAACAATGAACCATCGCTTGTGGCGCAGTGGGCAGGAAGCCATCTACGTTTTTGGAGGGAGGCATCCGAAGAGGTGAGGTTCTCTGAGGGACACTTTTCTTACTCACCTGAAAGTTTCACGAAAGCACAAGTGTCAAACAGGCGGCCCGCGGGCCAGATCAGGCCCGCTAATGGATTGAATCCGGCCCGCGAGACAACACTCAGAGAAGCGCAAGAGAAAAACAAGCTGCAGGTTGAAATATGTCAACTTGATGATGCCAAAGCTAGGTGCCCCTTACAAAGAGACTGTACTTGTATTTATTTCTCTCTCTCTCTCTCTCTCTCTCTCTCTCTTTTCCACCAACTTTCTCCCATTCTCTGTCTCTGTCTCTTTCACTCTCTGGGGTGACAGTAGCTCGGGAGGTAGAGCGCTCGTCTTGGGATCAAGGGATCCCAGTTCGAATCCCGGCTCGTCCGTGTTACATGTTGAAGTGTCCTTGGGTAAGACACTGAACCCCTAATACCCCCAATAAGCAGGTTAGCGTCTTACATGGCTGCAATACAAGGCCGCTATTGGGAAATGTGGAGCACATTGTATAGCGCTTTGGGAAGTCATTGACTTGAAAAGCGCTATATAATTGCAGATCATTTCATATAAATGCAGATCATTTCTCTGTGTCTCTCTTTTTCCTTTGTTGCTGGAGCAATACTGGAATGGACAGGACAGACAGGATTAATATCAAACACTGGAGATCGAAATTAAATAGGACAAACTAGACGGGAACAAAACCGGACAAGAAACACAGGCAGGGAACCCGACAGAGTCAAAACCCACGTCTTGCGGGGCAGAGGTTCGTTGACGGACTGACAAAGGGTGAGTGAGAGCCCTGAGCTTAAATAGAAGTCGAAGCCAATCTGTCAATGAGCCACAGAAACCGATCTGAGCTAAAAATGAAAACTCATTCCATAGCCTTCTGCGAGTTTCCTTCCTCTTCCAGTTCCTAGTGGCTTTTAAGCCCTTAATCCCCCCACCCCAAGAGTATCCGCACGGTAACGTTACGGCCTTTGATAGCAGCTAATACCTCGGCCGGTGATTCCTTCAAGCATAATATTATTTGAAGCCGGCTGATTAGAAACATGTGCCTTCCGCGTGCCGGTGTCACAACGATTTATGGGGCCCCTTCCCTCGTGACCTTTTCGACCGCCGTACCGCTCGCCGCTATTACATCATGGCGACAGAAAGTCCTGCTGGGACTTAGCCTGCGTTTTCCACGTGACATTTGGACCAACGGCTTCATTTTATACATTTATTTTACATACAAACCCTAGGAAATTTATTCTATCACCCATCCATTCATTATCTGCACTGTTTATCCTCAGTAGGGTCACGGGCAATGTTCCCTGTAATTTTCCATGGGTCGGAGCGTTCACACAAAGTCGGTGAGCAAGGCTTGAAACAACAGTGAGCAACCATAATCCCAAGTGTGGCAAGATAATTCATTATCAAACATGTCCAAAACTTGACATCACGTTACATTTTGCTGAGTTTCCGGCAATGCAAAATGATTTTTCTCTTTTGAATGAATTGACTCATGTACTATTGCAAAAGTTGTACGGCCTACAAACGTCGTTTGTTCTTACAATTCTTTCACAAGATATCCATTTCTTTTCCTGATATATTTTGTCGCATAATATTAACATTTTTGGGGGCTTATTGAGTCGGTTTTAAGATACAGAACTGTACTTAATCACATTTTTTAGTGGAAGTATGTTGGCAACACGATTCACTTGATATAATTGGAAATTATTTGAATGTAACACAAGCTGTTTCTTCTTTTTTCCGTGTTTTTCTTCTACTTTCCTTTAAAAAAAATCTCATTGTGTTTATTTTTTCCGAGCTGTTCCTTTTTTCTTTTTGTTCTCTATTTACTTTTTTTTCCTTTGTTTCATTATTTTCTTTTTTTCTGGCTTTTTTAATTTTTCCTTCTTTTTTCTCTTCCTTTTGCTTTGTTTTTTTCTCAGCTTTTCACTACTTTTTCATTTTGGTATTTTTTTCTTTTTTTTTCTCTTCCCCCATTCCTTTAAGTCATTTTGTGCATAATTTTACATCATATTTGGTCATGTTGGGATGAAAGAAGCAAAAACAACCCGAAGAGAAATGAAATGAAATGAAATGCATTTATATAGCGCTTTTCAAGTCAATGACTTCCCAAAGCGCTTTACATTGTGCTTCACATTTCCCAATAGCGGCCGTGATCTGTGCAGCCATGCAAGGCGCTAACCTGCTTATTGGGGGTATTGGGGGTTCAGTGTCTTACCCAAGGACACTTCGACATGTAACACGGACGAGCCGGGATTCGAACTGGGATCCCTTAATCCTAAAACGATCGCTCTACCTCCTGAGCTACTGCCCCGCCGTTTAGGACCTGAAAGAGCCGGTTCCTTTTAGTGAGCCGAGCCAAAGAAGCCGGTTCTTGACAAACTCTACTGACTTTACTTTTCAACTTCGTTCGACATTGACTTCAAAATACCGCATTTAGGACACAACGTCAGGGGAACCCGTGCATTTTTACCTTCATGCACTGTAACTCTGACTTAAGTCGCTTCTTAATTAGTAATTTTGAGTTCTTAATACATTTGTTTTTGTCAGGACCAGGACGGAAACAGGACCCAATTGCGTAACGTTTACCACAAGTTTTACTGAAAGAAAGAGGTGTTCGCTGGACGCGGGAAGCAAGTCACGCTCGCACTCGGACTGTGATCCGAACGCTGAAGGGGATCTTCCGTAGCGAGAGATGGCGGTGTCAGGGATGGAAAAACTGGTCGGTAGCCGGGACTGTGAGAGCAAAGCGTGGTCGGGGTCGGAAACGAGCCATTAACCAGGACGGGAAAGTAGACGTAGTCTGGATCAAAACAGGTCGTAGCCGCAGACAAACGGGAGAAAAAATGGGACTGGAGGGAGTCAGGGTCAAAAAAGGCTTGCCTGGTATAAACAGAGGTTCGCAGACGGACTGACAACAGGGGATTGACAGGACTGGGTATGAATAGGGACAGGGAGCCAATCAGAGCCCGCAGTGATTGGCGCCAAATGAGCGGGTACAGGTGATTCAGATCTGTAATCATGACAGTTTTTATTATTTACTTTTGCCAGGAATTTCACCATTTCCGATATTCAATATATGAAACGACATATTGAAGTTAAGAACAATGAATGGACCAGTTCAGGACCACCAACAGATTGAATCAGGCCTGCCAGACAAGCCTGAGAGAAGCTCAAGAGAAAAAATAAGTCAAAAATGAGATGCGGTTTTGAATAAAGTCATGCGCCACCCCAAAGCAATTAAAGATGTATTTATTCCTTTTCTTTCTCTTTTTTCTTTTTTCTTTCGTTCTTTCTCTTTCTTTCTTTCTTTCTTCCTCTTTGTAGCTATTTCTCACTTTCCTTTTTTTGTCTCCATCAACATCTCTCTTTCTCATTCTCTTTTTGTTACTCTCCTTTTCTCTCTTTCTCCTCTATCACTCTCTCAGCCCTATGAGACTCTTTGTGATTAAGGGCTATACAAATAAAAATGACCGACTTGATTTGACTCTCTCCTCATTTTTTTCTTAGTTCTCTCTTATCATCTTTTTTTCAGTCTTTCTCTCTTCCTTCTCTCTTTCTTTCCCTCTCTCTTTCTTCACTTTTCTGTCCCTCTCATTTTCTTTTCCCTCTAACCCTTCTTTCTCTTTTTCATTTATCTCTTTCTTCCATCTCTGTCTCTTTCTTTTTTTTTATCTCCTCTCCTCTGTCCTTTTTCACTCTTATTTTATCTCCTTTCCTCTCTCCTTTTTCACTGTTTTAAACTCTTCCTTCTTTCCTATATTTCTTCATTCCTTGTTTCTTTCTTCCTATCTTCTTTCTTTCTTTTTTTCTTTCCTCCTATCTTCCTTCCTTCCTTCTTTCTTTCTTCCCATCTTCCTCCCTTCTTCCTTTCTTTCTTTCTCTTTCTTTCTTTCTTTCTCTTTCTTTCTTCCTTCTTTCTTTCTTTCTTTCCCTCTATTTTCCTTCCTTCCTTCTTTCTTTCATCCCATCTTCCTTCCTTCTTTCTTTCTTTCTTTCTCTTTCTTTCTTCCTTCTTTCTTTCTTTCTTTCCTCCAATCTTCCTTCCTTCCTTCCTTCTTTCTTTCTTCCTGTCTTCCTTCCTTCTTTCTTTCTTTCTCTTTCTTTCTTCCCATCTTCCTCCCTTCTTTCTTTCTTTCTCTTTCTTTCTTTCTTCCTTCTTTCTTTCTTTCATTCTTTCTTTCCTCCTATCTTCCTTCCTTCCTTCTTTCTTTCTTCCAATCTTCCTTCCTTCTTTCTTTCTTTCTCTTTCTTTCTTCCTTCTTTCTTTCTTTCTTTCCTCCTATCTTCCTTCCTTCCTTCCTTCCTTCCTTCTTTCTTCCTGTCTTCCTTCCTTCTTTCTTTCTTTCTCTTTCTTTCTTCCTATCTTCCTCCCTTCCTTCTTTCTTCTTATATTCCTTCCTTCCTTCTTTCTTTCTTTCGTCCTATCTTTCTTCCTATCTTCCTTTCTTTCTTTGTTTCTTTCTGTCGTGGTGACCTGAGACCCCTGCCCAGGACCACCAAATGCTCCCATGAGGAAGACGCTCTGATTATTCACCCACTCTCACTTTCCATCCCTCTGATAGATGACAGGCCTCGTTACACCAGCCCGAGCCTCTTAAAGACTTTATTATTCGGCTTGTTTTTTTCCAGGGCCGCCTGCCGGGTGTTGGATGTTGCGCCGTAAGATGTTGTTGGACCCCAGAGGTGGCCCCGGATGCTTGCTTATTGATGAGAACCACTAAACAGCGGTAGAAAGTGGTGGGGGGGCGACAGATTTTAGCGCTATCAGGAGGAAAAGCACTCAGGGAACGAAGGCGTGTGAAAAAAAACACACTAAAAATACAAACTAAAAATAGCAGCAAGCAGGCTTATAGCCAGGCTTAAAATGGCAGTGTGTATTATTTAGCGTATCCTAGTGGTAACATAAGAACCCTGCATTTATTCCAAAACAATATATATACACAATTTATTATATAAATGTGTAATTCCTTGAACACTCATAGGTCTACATAAGTATTTTACATAATATGAGGCTTGCCTAGAGAGCTCACATTTTTTTGCTAAGGGTACCACAAAAGAACAAAAACCTTGTGGGAAGCTAGGCAAAAAAGTCAAAAGAAAAATGGTGCAGTTTGGTCAATGTAGTTACCGTAAATTCCGGACTATAGAGCGCCTGATTATAAGCCGCACCCACCATATTTTAAGAAGAAAAGCGATTTTGTACTTACACAAGCCGCACTTGTATACAAGCCGCATGCGCCCACATTAAAACATGTAACACAAACACAAAATGAACCCAAACCCGACTAAGTCCCGCGACTGAAACTGAATGTTTGTTCTTTCGTGTGCCCCCCGAGTTAAAATGAGTTTGACACTGCTGTAAAGTAAAGCGAATACCGGTATTTATTTTTTTTAAATTTTAAGCAACGCTGTACTCATGATCAGGGTTGGGTAGGGTTACTTTAACTTGATTACTTTTAATTACTTTTGGATTACGCCAATACCAAATATGCTAATAAAAGACAAAAGAAACTCAATATGAATAAAATGACTACATTTTGTGCAAATTTTGTTTCTGTGGCATTTTATGTTAGTTTTGCCCGAGATCAAAGAGATCAAAGCCAGGAGAGAAAGCTTACCACGTGTTGTGAGTCATCATTTTATTCATATTTACCGTAAATTCCGGACTATAAGCCGCTACTTTTTTCTCTAACTTTCAGCCCTGCGGCTTATTCAGTGATGCGGCCAATTTATGTAATTTTTCTAACGACCGCCAGTGGCGCTCGAGTACTGTCATGGTCGCCTTGGCGACCGGTCTGCCCCGCCCCCTGGGCACCAGCTGAAGCAGTTCAACTAATCGCGTGTCTGCTATTTAAGGCTGGATTGTGGGCATTGCGGGTGCTGGCTCATTATATATTCACATTGTCCGTTCTGTTATGCCTTGTCCTGTTTTGTTGAGTTGGAAGAAGCCTGTGTTAGCACGTTTTGTTAAAACCTGTTTGTCTGTCTTGTCCCTGAGTTATGGACAACTTTTATTTTGTTAAATAAAAGTTTTGGATCGTCACGCAATTGAGTTCTCCCTTCCTGCCTCCTGCCTCCGTTCTGGTCCGGTCACCCCTTCCACTCCACGCCGTGACAAGTACAACCTTTGCAATCGTACATGAGTCAATTCATTCAAAAGAGAAAAATAATTTTGCATTGCCGGACACTCAGCAAAATGTAACTTGATGTCAAGTTTTGGACATGTTGGATAATGATTTAGTTGCCACACTTGGGATTGCCGTTGCTCACTGTTGTTTCAAGCGTTGCTCACCGACTTTGTGTGAACGCTCAGACCCGTGGAAAATTACAGGGAACATTGCTGGCAACCAGTTGAGGGTGTCCCCTGCCCACTGCCCGAAGATGTCTGGCATGGGCTCCAGATCCCCCGTGACCCTACTGAGCATAAGCAGTGCAGATGATGGATGGATAGGTAGATAAAAACCTTCTATTTCTGTATCTTCTAACTCAGATTACCCAACATTAGTAGTGCTAACGATTATTTTCAGTTCGAGTCTTTCAAAAGAAATCAAAACCGACGATATTCTCCGAATAGTTCAAGAACGACATTCAATTGACTTTGTGTATTGGGATTTTGGGCGAAATTCATAGGAGCCTGAAGGGGTTGAATCTCTAAATCTACTCTGTAAAGCAGAGATCACCCATCCACAGGATTGCATCCATCATCCAAAACCAGGACAAACACCTTCAGTCATCTGTCCCCTCACTCATTAATAACCCAACCTCGACCCTTCATGAAATTATCGGTCCCGACCCCTCTTAAACCCGACTGTGTGACACCTGCTGGCGAAGTGACATTTGCGAGCAGGTAAGCAACAAGACGGAGGAAGCGGCTGACGGGCGAAGAAACGGGCCGGCGAGTGATTGATAAGCGGTGCCAGCGCCAGAGGTCGGAGCCATGCCTCAAAAAAATGGCGCCATCGATTCTCGTTGCCCTTTAAACAAACAAAAGCGACGGCGCCCGTTGGAATTTTTTCCAACCTGCCGAGCTCGTCGTGCTCCCCACCGCCGTACTTAAAGGGACAGTGTGCACTATCGTACTCCAGTGTTATTGTTATTGTATAGTGACTTGTTTACCTGACTGCCCATTTTGCACATCTGGTGAGCTGCTCCTCTTGCACTCTTTGCACTACTGTATAATACTATACATAGCTATAAGTATTTAGTATATTATTAGTACTTCAATACTCCAACTCAATACAACATTTTATTTATATCTGTACATTCAAGGAAACTGCGGGTAAGATGTATGGACATTTCGTTCTGTATACACGTGTACAAGAATGACAATAAAGTAGATCTGAATCTGAATCTCTATTATTAAGTGCCTGCTTGTGGTTTTAAACGTCTTTTATTTATTAAAAAAAACACGATTTATTTGGATAATAACCCAAAAGATACATGCACATATAAATATCATTTTTTTGACTATCATAGATGGAGAAATGTGTCTAGAATTTACATTACATGAGTCATAACTAAAGGGAGGTTACCGTAAATTCCGGACTATAAGCCTCTACTTTTTTCCCTAACTTTCAACCCTGCGGCTTATTCAGTGATGCGGCCAATTTATGTAATGTTTCTAACGGCCGCTAGCGGCGCTCGAGTGTTGCTACCATTAACTGCCCTGTCAAAGCTATATTATATTATTTAAGCTTTGAAAACTCTCTCGGTGTACCGTCTTTCTTTGTATATATGTGTAACCCATATATAATATGTATTTGCAACTGTATATTTTTGTAATGTATTTATTTGTATTTATTTTAGACACTTATTCTGATATGTTTTGCACGTGTGAACGAAAAATGAGGGGCGGAACAAACGCGGGGTACCCAGTTTTCCCACCCTTACCTTTGGAAATATACACTTTTTTCCTTGGATTACTTTCAACGGGACCTGGACTCTGCAGGTCTGCATCAAACCATAAATACCGGTTTCATTTTCTGTTCATTTTCCCGGCAGTTATTTTTGGACTGTGGACTTTAATGAAGTTTCAATCGCAGGACTTGAAATTGGGTTTGGGTTAAGTTTCTGTTTGTGTTACATGTTTAAATGTGGGCGCATGCGGCTTATATACAGGTGCGGCTTGTGTATGTACAAAATCGGTTTTCCCCTTAAAATGTGGTGGGAACGGCTTATAATCAGGTGCGCTCTATAGTCTAGAATTTACGGTACTTGTTTTTCTGACATCTTGCTGCTAAAGCACGGCTCGGGAACCTTTTGTTCGCATTAAATAGAACATTTGCAAAAAAACATTGATTTTGCCTTGAGAACTCGTCGTCACGCCAGCAAAGAACTAACTGTGGAATGGTTCAGTCCAGTATATATAGGACACAATTTTAACTACAGTTTACACTGGACCTGGGCAAATTACGGCCCGCGGGCCACATCCGGCCCTTTGTACGTCCCTGTCCGGCCCGCGTAAGACCAATCATAAACACCATAAATAAAAAAAAAAAAATTAAACTTTTATTTTGAAATTTTATTTTGACTACATATACACGTCATAGACGTAGCGCCTTCACGCGCGTATTCACTTGAGTGAGTGAAGGTGATACTGTTCGCCAGGGTACCCTCAAGATGTCGGCACACCCCAAGAAAAGAAAAGTTGATAACGAATGCCGTATTTTCAACAAGACATGGGCTGCCAAATATTTCTTTACAGAAATTAAAGGTAAAGCAGTGTGCTTAGTCTGTGGTACACAGGTTGCTGTGTTTAAAGAATATAATTTGAATCGCCACTACACGACCAAGCATGAAGATGAATACAGAAACCTGTCTGGTGAAGAGCGTGCAAGGGAGTCTGATGCATTGCTAGCAAAACTACAAACCCAACAAGGATTTTTCACTAAACTTCACACTTCCAGAGATGCAGCCGTCAGGACAAGTTATGTAATTTCTCATAAAATCGCCAGAAAAAGTAGGGCATTTTCCGACGAAGAGTTTATTAAGGAGTGTTTATTGGACTCTGCTGAGCTGATGTGCCCAGAAAAAAAGGGCGCGTTTGAGAACGTTTCACTCTCCCGACGCACTGTAACGAGGCGGATTGAGGAAATCACGGGAAATTTAGAGCTTCAGCTGAGGAAAAGAGCGGCGGACTTTGACTTTTTTTCTCTGGCTTTGAATGAGAGCTGCGATGTACGTGACACCGCCCAGCTGCTCATCTTCTTACGTGGGATAACCGCAGACTTTCAAATCACGGAGGAGTTGGCATCCTTGCAGTCAATAAAAGGGACAACCACAGGTAATGACTTGTTCAGAGAGGTAAATGCATGTATGGATGTATGGACATGTTAGAACTGAAATGGAACAAGCTTGCAGGTGTGACAACAGATGGTTGTCCAAATCTGGCCGGGAAAAATGTTGGACTTTTAAAGAGAATGCAGGATAAAGTGACAGAAATGAACCCTGATCAGAAATTGACATTTTTGCATTGTATCATACATCAGGAAGTGTTGTGTAAGACAGTGTTAAAAATGAAACATGTTGTTGATTCTGTCACTAAAATAGTTAACTTCATCAGAGCGAGAGCTTTAAATCACAGACAGTTTGTTGCTTTGTTGGAGGAAAATGAGGCTGAATATGGTGACATAAGCTATCACTGCACTGTTAGGTGGCTCAGCCTTGGCAAAATTCTGAAAAGTGTCTGGGACCTGAGAAACCAGATTCAGGAGTTCTGTGTTCAGAAAGGTCATGACGTCTCAGAACTTTCAGATGAAGACTGGTTGGCAGACCTCGGATTCACTGTGGATGTGACCGCACTAATGAACGAACTTAATGTCAAACTGCAGAGCAAGGGCCTTTTTGTGCATGAGATGTACAGTGCAGTGAAGGCTTTTATGAGAAAACTGTAGCTTCTCTCAAGCCAAGTGAAGGACAACATTCTGACCCACTTGCCAACACTTAAGGAAGCCAAAAGATCAGGCGATCACCTCCAAAAGTACTCAACCATGTTAGAAACATTGCATGCAGAGTTTTCAAGGCGATTTCAAAACTCTTGAGAGTGAAATGCACATGGTCTCTTCTCCCTTCAACTGCAGTGTGGATGATGCCCCAAGTGAAGTTCAGATGGAACTCATAGATCTGCAGTCTGACACACTTTTGGCAGATCACTTCAAGTCAGTCTCACTGCTGGATTTTTACTCCCTCAAAGAGGAGAACTTTCCACACCTGAGGAAGCATGCTCAGAGGATCCTAGTCCTCTTTGGATCTACCTATCATTGTGAACAGACATTCTCAGTTATGAAGTTTAATAAATCCAAACATAGATCCTCTATGACTGTTGACCACCTCTCAGCTGTCCTTCGCATAGCCACTTCAGACATTCCGCCAGATTCCAATGCCCTTGTTCAAGCCCAGAACAGACTGGATTATTCTCACTGAAGAGGTAACATGAGGTGGAGAACGTTACAAGTTATTGTTTGTGGAAATTAACAAGTTAAAAATAAATTGCACTGGTTCAATGATTGTTTTTCTTATTTAACCAATACACCACAATTTCACATAGCCTAATATAAATATTTACAGAGTGCTATATTCTTCTGATTATCAGCATCAGCTATTCAAAATATTTAATTTGAGCATTTTACAATGAAAGAAAGTTGGTGGCCCTCTGACACAATTCAGGTTTCTCATGCGGCCCCTGATAAAAATTAATTGCCCACCCCTGGTTTACAGTCAAGGTGTCTCACCAACAGATCCCGTTTTGGCCAGCATCACCACCAAAATAGGAACTCGCAGGGATGCGTCCTCAGCCCAATCATCTACGCCACAGGTGTCAAACAGGCGGCCCGCGGGCCGGATCAGGCCCATCAATGGTTTGAATCCGGCCCGCAAGACAACATTGAGAGGAGCGCAAGAGGAAAATGAGCTGTAGTTTTAAATATTTCCACCGGATGTCACCAAAGCCAGTTAACACTTGCAAAACAATTGTGGTAGTATGTCTCCATTTCTCTCTGACTCTTCTTTTTTATTTATTCGTCCCTCTTTTTCCTTCTCCTGTTCACTCTCTCTTTCTCATTTTCTCTCTCACTCTCTAACTCTTTCTTTTTCTCTGTCTTGCTCTCTTTCTATTTTCGCGCTCTAATTTACACTTTAATTCTCTTTCTATTTTTCTCTTTCTCACCCTCTTTCTTTCCCTTTTTTGACCTATCTCTCCCACAAAAAACAACTTCAACCCAAAACAAACCTTTTACCCAGAAGCTCTAGCAAAGCATCCTAGAGCAATTTGATCGGGTGACGGTAGGAATAGGCGGAGATATACACAGGACAAGACGTAAGCACTCTTTCTCATTTGCCCAGCGCCGTCTGCATTGAAGGTGTTTACATTTTACTTGGTATTCCTGTTTGCAGTATTTTGTGACATTTTTACAAAATAACTTTGCTTGCATATCGTTTTCGAACCATTATTAAGGACAAAAACGAACCACAACACTCTTAAGTAACTGGTGTGGCGCTATCCCCCCCCAAAAAATTAAAAAATTTTGCTTTCATGGCTCTTTGGGTGAAAAGGGTTTCCAACCTCTGTGCTACAAGGCAATGCCAAAACCTTCTATGGCTGTCACTGAATGAGTTAAAAAGGAGGTTCAAATATCGGGTTATGGTTTAAAAATAAGATTTTTATATATGTGTGTTGAAACTTAAACTAGAAGATTCCAATTCAGATCTTGGAGTAGGGATAGGGTGTCAAAGCAAGGGTTAGCATACCTGGAAACATATATGTTTTGCACGAATTTGGTACGGTTTTGATTATTTCGAATTGGGTACACTGTATTAAACATTTTATCCAAGGAAATTATTTTAATAAAAAGACAGATCTCGTCTAGCTCATTTTTGACTGTAATCCCGAATTTTCTCAGTCACTGGTAGCAGACGAAGACATTGTAGATCGCTAATATTGCCTTGCTCTGAGTCAATAGGTGGCGCATTGAGTTTGCGAAGTTTGATTATCGCTTAATAATGTGTAGGGGATCAATTGGCTGAGGTTGACAGGTATGGGTTTGGATTTTAGAGAATGATATAAAAAAAATAGGTTTCAGTCTGTGGTCAAGGCTTCAGAGTAATGTTTTAAATCACAGCCATTTCTGTTAAAGGGATAATTCCCTAAGCTTGATTTCCACAAAAATGAAAACCTTTAAAATAGTAATATTTGAGAACACTTCAAATACACAAAGACTTAATAGAGAAAACATTTGGAGTAGGGGGCTGGGTCGATTGTCTCGGCTCCAGGGCTGTGAATAAAACAAATAACTATATAAAGAGGAGCTCTCCGTTGTGCTGAAAGCGCTTCATTTGTATGTTCGACGGTCGGCGTTGTAATCATCTCGACACGTCTCTCCTTTGAAAGGGAAGGATGGCTCCCATTATGGAGTAATTAGTCTTGTTGTCACCGCTGAACCTTGACAGTGAATCCACTTTGCGCCTCTGAAGGGATTCACTTGTGTGCCGCCGCTGAATAATAACGTTCGCCAAGGACGAGGCCGAAAAACTCTCAGGACGCTTTCATAGCTTTTTTTTGTGTTGTCTGCAGCGCGGGGGTTGAATTGACACTTTTTAAACGTGATTAAGGAACATCATGACGATCTCAAACAGCTTAGCATTTCTTTTAAATATTCCTTGACCACTCAAAATGTCATTTTACCATATTTTTAGGAAACCATAATGAAAACTGATCACATGAAGTTTGTTTTGAGTGTAATTAAAACATCCAAGGCAATGTATTGATAAAATAATGTTATCACCATACGCAATTATGTCGATTGAACGGACATTCTCACGTACAGAATATCATGCAAATGTCTCACTTCTTTGACTTTCTAACAAGTTTAGCAATTTTAAACACTGTCACCCGATACTGAGTGTATCAGATATCTAAGACCACAGCCATAGAGGCATTATCTGGTCGAGCGTCACTGGTCCATATATAAAGCATTTCTTGTAAATATTCCTTGACCACTCAAAATGTCATTTCACCATATTTTCAGGAAACATTTAAGTATTGTAATAATTATTTGCAAATTATTTGATCAGATTTAGTACTTTGGTCTTCTAACATGGGAATTGTCTTCTTCCCTCTTGAGAATTATTATCATTGTCTGCGTCATACACTAGCCTTGTCTTCTCCCTGCCACAAACAATTAGAATAATAAGCATTATTTTCTTTTCTGAAACACAGCGTCATCTTTGTTTTTGTTCAAAGCCAGCATTGTCGTATCCTACGCTGAAAGTTAGCATTATCTTGTTATGTGCTAAAAACAGTCATCACACGTTTCCACGGCCTAAAGTAGCATTGTATTCTTCAACATCACAAGCTAACATGTTTAAAGTCTTTGTTGAATATTAGCGCAGTCGTTTTCATCACCAAGCGTCATCTGTGCCTGGGATGAAATTTAGAGTTTTCTACAACACTGAAAATTAGAGTAGGTTTTCCTATGTGCCGAAAACTAGCATCATCTTTAGTTGTGCACAATGCTAATATTTTATTATTCTATTTCAATGCTAAATTTTTCATATTCTCTGCCAAAAATTAGCCTGCTCAAAAGCTCATGTCATCTTTGCAGCCGAAAATTAGCACTGTCTTCTAATGCGCCAGAAATTAGCTTTATCTTTGCTTGTATTCAAAGCTAGCATTGTGTTATTTTATGTAAAAGCTAGGATTTTCCTGTCTTTCACTAAAAATTGGCCTAATTTCTTCTGTGAATGTCGTCATCCTTGTCTACGCTAAATGCTAGCGTCAGCTGGATGGTAGCATGGTCTCCTGCAGAGCTAATAGGCCTAATGCTTTTCTGCTAGAAAAGCTGACATTGGCAGGCAAAAACTTTTTCTATTTTTTGGCGCTTAAAGTTATCATTGTCTTCTTTAACGCGCCATGCTAGCATTTTTTATTATTCACTGAAAATCATTACAGTCTTCTTCATCGGAAAGGGTCAAATTATCAAACGTGTTCAGAGTATGAATGTGTAGAGGAAATAAGCCCAGCACAAAAATGACTTCCACCTTCTTTGTTTTGGGTGGCTCACTATGGAATGGATGGAACGACGGCATCTCCTTTTGGACAGTTCCCGAACGTACCAATTCACTATGTACTATAGTGAAATCTGATAACACAAGGCAATTTATTGATAGAACAATGTTCTCACCCTATGCAATTATGTCGATTGAAGGGACATTCTCAAGTACAGAATATTACTCACCTCTTTGGATTTCTAACAAGTTGAGCAATTTCAAACACTGTCACCCGATACTGAGTGTATCAGATATCTAAGACCACAGCCAAAGAGGCATGATCTGGTCAAGCGTGACTGGTCCATATAAAATGATTTGGCTGAGTGATAGCTGACCTTTTTCTCTCCTCCCTGCCTAATCACAAGTCGGCTGCTTGGCGCTGTCGTGCTGGTCTGCACTCTGGCCATGTGATCAGCACGTGGGTCATACGTTGTGACCCAATGGAGCACAAGACCAAAACTCTCTGCAACAACAAGTAAGGACGGTTTTAGATTTAGCACCATGTTTGCTGGTTCTTGGGAATCAGCATTTTTTTTCTGTACAAGGGAATCTCCCCAAATCGTTATAGCAAGGAACTTTCTTTTGTGCTAGTAACTACCAGACTTTCAGCAGTCGAAAACTCCCATAATCTCCGTTGCCTTCCCTTCCCCAATTTTTCCCATCATTAATTCTCTGTGTTACTAGATTATGTGCGTGCTATTTCAATCAGCCTGGTTCATTGAATCCTTTTTCTTTGGATTAGTAATTCATATCAGAACTCAAGGTAATAACATAATTTAATTTTGTTATCAGTTTAAATTCTAGCATCCTTCAGAGAAAAAAAGATTTATGGTGGAGCACAAGCAACACCTAGTGGCTAGTTCATTTTCTATTAGCAGTAAATACTAATTCCTTTCAATCCTAACAATTTTAAAAATTGAAGATAGAAACATCCTTACAAATGTATAAAGAAATGTAGCGCCAGATTTATACTGTGTTGAGTTTGAAACTTTTACATAGCCGAAACCAGTTAGCGCTTCTTATAAAATCTACTCAAAACACTGATGGCACTAATGCTAACCTTTCAATTAAAGGCCTACTAGCAGCTTTTGAGTATTTAAAACAGAGTTTTGTGACCATTTCACAAGCGCCTCTCATTTAAAATCTTTTGGAATCGGCTAAAGCTATCTGGTCAGCTTAGATGAAGTTGAAGTGAAGAAACATGGATACACAAGAAAGACTCAATTTGAAGGTCACAGCATCTTTATGAAAAAGTGTCTTGCAAAAAAATATCATGTTTCTCATTTGTTGACTCATCCAGTATCGTGTTTGTGCACAAAGTAAACTTTAGCGAGCGTGAAGCACGAGCGGAGCACACGGCGTTCCCATGAAAATATTTGTTGCGGTTAAGAGCGATGCCCTTGTGAGTCAGTTAGCCTCAAGTGTCTTCTTCCATCTCCTCCATCTTTTCCTGCCGTTTCCTGGCAAAAAGTAATATCCTACTTACATTTTTTTCATTTGGCTGTACTGCATCATTTCTTCCGTGGATTTATTTCCATGTGGGAGTTAAATATTTTGCAAAAAGCAACAAGAAAAACAATTTTGTGACATGTTTTTGATTCAAAAAAGTGAATTATTTAAGCTATACTAAAAAAAACAGTATTGATACATAATCAAGGTTGGGTAGGGTTACTTTAACTTGATTACTTTCAATTACTTTTGGATGACTCCAATACCAAATATGCTAATAAAATACAAAAGAAACTAAATAGGAATAAAGTGACAAAATTTTGTGCAGGCTTGGGGAGTAACGGAATACACGGAACGGCAAAAATGATGTTGGCAAGCTGTTTGGATTTATTTTCATTTTGTTTCTGTCGCATTTGATGTTAGTTTTGCCGGAGATCAAAGCCAGGAGAGAAAGCTTACCATGTGTTGTGAGTTAAATATGTAGTTTATTTTGCCTTTTATTAGCATATTTGGTATTGGAGTAATCCAAAAGTAATCAAGTTAAAGTAACCCTACCCAACCCTGTACATAATGATCAATAGGACTAATTGTGGATAACGAATATTCTTTATCTGGCTCTTTTTATTCCCACCAGAATATATAAATGAATAAAGAAATGCATTTGATTGTTGTATTGACTATTGCCATCTCCATGTTAAAATTGTGAGGTATTAAAGTAAGGAAGTGAGTAAGTAACTAAAGTGGGTAATGTAAGTAAAATGAGGGAATGAGTTAGCAAGTGAGTAACTAAGTAAGTTACTAAGTAATTCAAATGCGCTCTAATAGCTTGAGTACAAATTAACTGACCCTACTTTTTTGAATTTGTCAAATAATGTTCATTTAAAAGGGCAGGGAGTAGTATTTACCACCAGCTGTTGGTGAAATAATCAAGCTAATGAAGAGTAATGGCCTTTTCTTTTTCCGAGTATTCGTCTATCATCCAGGATGTGAGACCGGTAAAACAAGCCCTCAAAATGACCTGGTATGTATTACAGAATAATCCATGCACAAGTGAGGTACAGCGTAAGACCGTAAAACACTAAAATGGGTGACCATCACTTCTTAAACTAGGAGGGCAGGCCAAGCAGCAAGCTGAAAAAGAGAGGTAATGAAAAAATTCCCACTTCATCTACTAAGACAGCTGAAGTGGAAATGAGCCCGTTTTCTGGCTACAAAATAAGACTCAGCTGAGATATAGGAGAAGTGAGTTATTCAAACCAAATAAATTAAAAAAATCATAATGTTGATCATTGTGACTGAATGAATTAAGTGTAGTTATGATGCCCCTAGCAGTGTTCTCGTTTGCCCGCGTCCCTGCGTCCTAGACGCATCATTTTTGCTGGGGACGCATTGTGTCAAATCAACGTGCGTCCCCGGGACGCAACGTTTTTGACACCAAATTGTCATTATTACCCGATTACTTTTTTTTTTTTTAACAAAGATTTACCGCACTCCAAACTTTTTGTCAGGCAGATCCACCATTGTTGTTTTGGTCTCGCGCCAATCTCGGCAATCGAGATCTCGTTGCCTCGAGATGACGTCATTGTTGTGGCGGTTGTCGAGTGAAAGAGAAGTATGCCTCAGAAAAAACAGTTGGCATTCGGTGCAAATCAACAAAAAATCGGTAATTTCTTCAGTGTCGGTAATAAGTCGAAACATAACACAGAAAACACGTGTTTTTAAGCGAACGATTTGACGAAAGAAAATAAATAAAAGAATACTAGCAAGAAAAGGACTTTTCTGCCCAAATGGACTCAATTATATTCCTGGTTACGCTATGAGGGGGATGATAATGGATGTATGAACTGAAAAAATTGAAGTGATAACTGCTTTGTATTACCAATTAACTGTGATAATAAAAAAAATGAATGAATATATGGATTTATATTATATATTTGTTGCCGATTTAAAATTTCAACCGTGATAACACTAAATTTTGGGGACCCATAGATCTTTGTTGGGACCCATAGGTTTTTGGCCATGCGAGTCCCTGGGAAGCATCACTTTTCACGGGTAAAATGAACACTGCCCGAGCTGATTCCACCCACAGAACTGCCCCTATAGACTCTCCAGTTGTAAAATAAAGATTTGAAAACCCAATGTGTTAAATGTAAAGATGAATGATCTGCATCTGTTTGTCATTTTCATACCAGAAATGTTTTCCCTGCGTGTCTAAATGAAATTGTTCCCATCATCAAAAATTGATTGGTTGGTTGGTCGGTTTGTTAGCCCATCCCCTATCAACAATTATATTTTCTGTAACAATTATAATCAATACGAACAACAGTTATAATTATTATAACAACTATAATCAGCCAATTGGAGAACTTTATTTTGAAAAGCATCAACAGGAACACACCAGACACAGGGCCTGCCTCCGGTGACCGTGACCTCATCACACTTTAAAAGAGAAGCACGAACAGCTTTTGCTCTTTCTTCACCAGCGCCGGCAACTCTGGCCCAGAGGCCTCAAAAGCGTGGGTGAGGCGCGCACGTCCCTTGATCAAGATGGCCGAACGGGGTCCCCCAGCTTGGGGCCGGGCCACCATAGAGCCATGAGGCTCGGGGAGCCCATAGATCGCTTCGTACCTGTCGCCTGAATTAGGACAACCACTGTGAAGTTCAGATCAACTGCAAAAAGGGACTTGGCTTTCATCAGGTCCTTGTAAGGCCATTTGATTTACCATAGATTCCGGACTATAGAGCGCACCTGATTATAAGCCGCACCCACCACTTTTTAGGGGATTTGCCACTTTTGCACTAACACAAGCCGCACCCATGTATAAGCCGCGTGCGCCCGCATTGATACTTGAGACACAATCACAAATTTAACCCAGGCCAGGCTGTAAGTTCCACGATTGTAACAACACAGATAGTACACAATTTTAGAACCAAAGTTGGCATTTAAAAATGGAAAATGATACCGGTAATTAACGTATGATGCAGACTTGTAAAGTCCGGGTCCCATTGAAAGTAATCCAAGGAAACAAAATGTATATTTCCAAAGTTAAGGGTGGGAAAAATATATATCCACTATTGTCCGCTGCGACAACAGACAGATCTACCGGTAACTCAGCTTTACCCCAATTCCCATCAGCCCGCGTTTGCTACGCCCCTTCTTTATGATTCGTCCGTAGAACACATAACCGAATAAATCTCTAAAATAAATACATTACAAAAATATACAGTTGCAAATACATATTATACATGGTTACACATATTTACGAAGAAAGACGGTACACCGAGAGAGTTTTCAAAGCTTTAATAATAATAATATAACTTTCATCCCAAACCGTGCCTTTAAAAGGCACCAACACACTAGTAGCATCACGCTCGCAATGTATTCTGCTAAGAAAAAGCATCCCGAAATTGTGAAATTCACGGTAGATCGTCCTCAACTTCCTCCTCATAACTACCGCCATCAAGGGCGTCTTCCTCATTATCGGAACGTACCTTAACTCCACAGACAATGTATGCCCAAACTTAAAGGTTGCAGTCTTTCTTGGCGCACATATTCTACTGGTCTTAATCGTACCTTTTGTACTCCAGCGCCGCTGGTGGCCGTTGGAAAAATTCCATAAATTGGCCGCTTCACTGGATAAGCCGCACGGCTGTACATTTGGGAAAAAAGTAGCGGCTTATAGACCGGAATTTACGGTAATTCTCTTCGTTTGTTTAGTGTTCAAGTTTCTTCAGCAAATTGTTAGTAAAAGAAAATTCCATAAATCTGAGATTTTTCATGTTAATCAAGATATGTTAACTATCAAAAAACAGTGAAAAGAAATTTGCTATGTAGCCAATCCTTTCGGTCATGAGACTGAAAAGGTGTTTCAATCTGTTTCCCCGATAAGGATAAACTCGCTTTTCAGTTTAATCGGTTGATCGATTATTTGTTCAATTAATATATTGCTAGAGAAAAAAATATAAGTGGTTAAAATAATAGAAAGGTTTAAATCAGTGGTGTCAAACAGGCGGATCAGGCCCGCTAAGGGATTGAATCCGGCCCGCGAGACAACGGTGAGGGAAGCGCAAGAGAAAAACAAGCTGCGGGTTGAAATATATCCACTTGATGTTGCCAAAGCCAGGTCCCTGTCACAAATGCTGTACTTGTATTCCTCTCTCTCTCTCTCTCTCTCTCTCTCTCTCTCTCTCTCTTCTCTCTCTCTCTCTCTCTCACTTTTCACTCTCTCTCACCTTCTCTCTCTCTCTCACTTTGCACTTTCTCTCGGTCTTTCTCTCTCGCTCGCTTTTTGCTTTCTCTTTCTCTCGCTCTTGTTTTTTTCTCTCGCTCTCATTCCTATCTCCCTCTCTCGTTTTACTCTCTCTTGCTTTCCTCTCTCTCTCTCTCTCTCTCTCTCCTTCACTTTTCTCTCTCTTGCTTTTCTTTCCCTCTCTTTTTCGCTCTCGTTTTCTCTCTCTCTCGCTTTACTCTCTCTTGCTCTCCTCTCTCTCTCTATATATTTATCTCTCTCTCTCTCCTTCACTTTTCTCTCTCTTGCTTTTCTCTCCCTCTCTTTCTCGTTCTTGCTTTGCTCTCTCTCGCTCTCACTTTGCGCTCTCTCCCTCTCTCTCTGTTTTGATTTTCACCCTCTCTCTCTCTCTCTCTCTCTCTCGCTCTCACTTTGCGCTCTCTCCCTCTCTCTCTGTTTTGATTTTCACCCTCTCTCTCTCTCTCTCTCTCTCTCTCTCTCTCTCTCTCACTTTGCTCTTCTCTCTTTCTCTCTAAACTACTAGTCCGGCCCCTGAGAGAATGTATGTTCTATATTGTGGCCCCCGACTTAAAATGAGTTTGACACCCCTGGTTTAAATGAAGAAAACCAAACCATCATGATTATATACTGTGTACATTGACAAATGTCAATATTTAAACACTAATAGTGAAATCACTTTGCTATTTGCATTTGTCATTAAAAATATATCTATTGAAACATTTAGTTAGCCCTTGAATTGACTTGTTAGTCAATTTCCGGCTTAAACGAAACATCTACAAATAAAAGCAGCATAATAAACAGCTGTTTATAAATTATAACCACATGATTCCCTCCATTATTACCCGACATTTATCTGAGGGTTAATGACGATTATTCACGACGCTAAATAGTCGTCGTCTACTTATTTACTGCCGCTGACAAATTAAAGGAGGCGAGCGAAGATCAATAAAGAGGAAGACAAGAAAAAGGGACGATGACAGCTCAGCTCCTCAGAGCAAAGACGATTGCTAAATGCTTTTTAATTAGTAACGCACCGATGTCCTCTTTCAGCTGTCGCCTTGGCAATACCGAGAACCACAATAGGTGTGATTGCTTCGTGGTGAATGAACCCATAACATTAACAAAAGGTTGTCAAAAATAACTTGTAGAAAGGCTGACGTAAAGATCATTTATTGCATTCAATTCTGAAGTACATCCCCAGGATACGACCTGAAGTAATAGATTACCGTGTCTCAAAATCAAAAAAGGAAAAACCTCAAAATTCCACGTGCATATGTAACGGGTGTAATAATAACTTTTCTCATCTCTCATTAGCTACACCGCTTATCCTCAGTAGGGTCGCGGGGGTGCTGGAGCCCATCCCAGCAATCATCGGGCAGTGGGTAGGGGACACCCTGGACTGGTTGCCAGCCAATCGCTGGGCACACAGGGACAGACAACTCACTCGCTCATTCACACCTAGGGACAATTTGGACCGGCCAATTCACCTGAAATGCATGTTTTTGGAATAACTAATTCCATGATAACTTTTGTTTTATTGAAATTCCTGTTGAAATATGTTGTATAGTTTTTGTGTAAGTGTCCTGCAATGATGAGTCCAACAGTGCCACCTGCTGGTAAGGGGTAAGGTTTGGTTTTGGCTTTTGACATGTGACCGGTAGGCGGGGTTTGTTGGCAGTCTAACAGCGTGCTGTCAACGGTAAGACACGACTTTTTGGTGCTTCGAAAAAAGTTAATTTTAAACATTAAAACCACAGCTGACAAATCTCTCAATATGCACAGTAATGTGATTAATGTTGTCAAGCTGTTTGGATTTATTTTCGTTTTTTTTCTGTTGCCTTTTATGTTAGTTTTGACGGACGTTGTATGTTGTGCTAAAATGCTAATTCCCCTTATAGAGGTCAAAGCCAGCAGAGAAGCTTACCACGTGTTGTGTTGTGACTCATTCATTTGCAGGTAAATTGTACCCGTTTTTATACTCGTTATTGTTATTATTTCTATTTTCTCATATATAAAAAGGATGATGTTGGTTAAAATTTAGTTTAAAGAAAAATATGTTGAATTCATTGTAAATGTAAAACAAATAAAAACACTATACGATCTCGTTAAAAGTATCTTGTTAAAATGGATGTAAAAATATATTGTGATGGTTGATATTCTAAAATATATTTTATGTAAACTGAAAAGAAAGCTCTTTGATATGCTTTTGGGCAGTCTAACAGCGTGCTTTCAATGAGATCAAAGCCAGCAGAGAAGCTTACCACGTGTTGTGTTGTGACTCATTCATTTGCAGCAACTGTAATAAAAACCTCATCATCCAGGCCAGCGTGAATGTGGATCTTTTTGTTACACATATTAAACATTAGTCGAACAAGAGTATTTGGTAAGAACTCCATCTATGTAATATACTGGTAACTAATTTTATGACATGATTTCATTTATCCTAAGTATAAGGTGACTTGAGATGGTACAGCGAAGTTAGTGGGTGGATGCAGAGGGGTAAAGGATATTGTGGAATGAAAACTGATTATAAAACTTCTATTGAGACGATTTTGTTGCGTTAATCACTTCATTATTATTAATTATAACAAACCTGGATATGTTGCAGCTATATTCCAAAACGAGGGTTAAGATGAGTGTTTCTTATCGTCTTTCTTGATGATTTCAAGTGTTTACTTGTAGCTTTAGTATCAGTCTTGGATACAATGAGTACAAAAAAAAACATTTCATGTATCGTATTGTAACTTTTAAAGCACAAGACATTCTGAACCGAACGATGAGATAGAGAGGAAGGCAGTGTGGGATGGAGTTTAGCTAATAGCATATCAGAATCTTTGTGATAAGCGAACCATTTGCAGAACAGCATCATATATGGCATCGACCAATAGCAGGCAGGAATCTTAAAGGCATATGATAAATGTAGATGTCCGACACACAAAAACCGACAAGTATGAAATTTTGGGTGAAAGAATGTGATGCTGGTGGGAAAAATGCTGTAACAAGGGGCCAAAAAAACATTGGATCATGACAATATTGTAAGTTAGTGACGTCATAAGCCAGGGTTTTTCTGTATACTGATAATTTTGAGGAATTGATTGAGGGCCTCAGTGGAATCTGTTCGATTGATTTAAATCCGAACAAAAGACAAACAAAAACTGGCCAAATGTGCAACCTCAGTGGAACTGTTACAATCTGGGCTTAAAACACACTTCTATTTGATGGCTTATGAATGACCTATATTTCATGTTGACAATACCTGTGTATTATTTGTGATTGCAACATCTAATGCAGCCTGGTCATCCTGGAAGAGGGATTACCTCATATGCATTCCCTTTGCAAGGTTTCTTTGTTTTCCTCATGTCAAATCTAATCGTTTTTATTTAATTGTGTATTTCTCTGTCTTGTTACAAATAATCCTGATGTGCTTGACTTATATTACAACTCGTTTTCTGCTTTGTAACTATTTTTGAACCGAAGGATATGACGTCGTTTGTCATTACTACGCATGTGCGAACTTTCAAACGTAAACATATGTGTGACGTCATTGATACTTTCTGCGCATGCGCACGTTTTTTTATAAAAGCCGGTTGCACCACGTGAACTGTGTGAGACGCTAAAACTTTTTTGAATTCGTCTACCACTGCGCAGTTAATAAATTCTAAAACTACATTTTGCCTCTCTTATTGATCACTTGGGGTTAACCTACGAAAATATTAACCCTAACATTTTTGGTGCCGAGACCGGGGATGATACGTAGTATTTTGAAGTTGAAAACGAAAAAAAAAAACCAATCCAGTTTACCACGTGGTCTAGAACAAAGAAAACTTTTTTTTCGGGATCAACTTCGAAGTCAGCGGCATCGTCAACGAACCAGGATGAAGTGATCGGTAAGAGATGCATTTTAATATAAAATTTGGAATAATTTTAAGAACGAAGCCATTTTTATAGAAAGATAAAATAGAATATGACCCAGAAGAGCGATCGTAGTGTTAGACGGGCGCCATATGTGGGCTTGAGAAGCCATTACAAACCTTAGCTAAGTAAATACCCATAAGGCATCAGAATAAAATACGAAGTATTTTAAATACTCAAACTTTTTGTTTGAGACGGAATGGATGATTGCCTCGGGACGGGAAATGTCAATGCTAACCCATGTTTGGGACGATATGGAAAAAAGAGAAAAAATAAAAATGTTAAAAAAAAAAAATACGGAGGAGGGGTACAGAAACGACCCTCCAACTTTTTTCCATGGTCGCTTTGTCGGAAACAAAGGACCAGATCCCTCTGTGGTCATATAAAATAAAGTTTAAGTAAACTGCATGGCTTAATTAAAAAGTGTACACGGTTTAAAATTAAATTAATTTTTTTGTGTGGGCCCACTCTGTCTTGTCAAATGTTTTATGTTTGTTCAATGTGTAAATGTTTGTAGTCTTTCCTGTTTTCTCTTTTTTCTTGTTTTATGTTTGTTTGTACTAGTTTTTAATCGGCCCACGTAACTGAAAAGAAAAGAAAAATGGAAAAATACGAAGAAAAGTGCCGCAAACGAGAAAGCGCGCGCATTTTCAAAAGGGAAACGGAAGCGCACATTGCAACGAGAGAAACGTCGTTTTTTAACAGTAAGACCGTTTAAAATATGTTGTTTTTGGGTGGAACCGAGAGAGCACTGCGTTAGGAATCGAAAACGTTCGTTTTTTGGGAAATCGGCGTTTGGCGCTAACGGTGTACAACATAACGCCTGCGGGCCTAAGGGGTTCCAAAAAATATTTTTTTTTCGGTCCGAAATTTTTTTTGTTTTTTCAATTGGAAAACGATAAATTTAGGTGTGCTAAGTTTAGAAAACTTATGTTTGAGTTATTTTAGATGCGTTAAAAGAAGTTAATGCCAGAATAACACTTACCAAAGATACAATAACAAAAATAAAGATAGAATATTCCGGTTTTCAGTTCTAAATTAGAAAATTAAGGACTGTAAAGACGGGGGAAGTTATTGCCAAATTAATACAATAAAAAAAATTTTTTTTTATTCGATGAATTTTTTCTTTTTATAAAACCAGGGTTGTTGTATTTTTGTTTTTCTCTTTTTAGTTAAAGGAAGAAAATGGGTCAGACCAATAGAGATAAAAGGTGTTTTGTACAAAATTATCGAAATAGAGCGAATAATTATTTTCAATGAATATGGAGAGAAAATTCATTGAGGGGAATAAAAATGATAAAATGACTCGTAGATCAATACACGTCATTTTTATCATTTAGGCTGGTAACCTGAAAAGGGTGTTAGAAAGGGCAGAAGAAAAAAGTGTTATGTAGGGAATGTATTGTTGGCAAAGCATGTAAGGAAGTTGTTAGATGGGGCGGCAGTGGCTCAGGAGGTAGAGGACTCGTCTTGGGATCAAGAGATCGCAGTTCGAATCCCGGCTCCTCCGTGTTACATGTCGAAGTGTCCTTGGGTAAGACACTGAACCCCTAATACCCCCAATAAGCAGGTTAGCAGCCTTTCATGGCTGCACGGCCGCTATTGGGAAATGTGAAGCACAATGTAAAGCGCTTTGGGAAGTCTTGACTTTAAAAGCGCTATATAAATGCATTTCATTTCATTAGATGGACAGTGAAAGTTCGAAGTTTTTGAAGAAAGGTTTTAAAGGAAGTAGGCACGAAGATCAGATTGAAGGCTGAATTAGTTCACGAAAAGATGAGGAAAGGAAGAGACACTATATGTGGACTGATCAGAGCGAGAAAAGAAGAAAGGATATTGCAAGTAAATAAGAATTGGTAACAGGAAGTAAAAAAGGGTAAGGAAAGTGAATCGTTAAGGGAAAGAGCAAGTGGAATACAAGTAAGAGGAAGAAGGAATGTAAAAGGGAAAAGTTATTTAAAGAAAAAAATAATTCGCTGAAAATTGGATATGAAAAACTTGAGACAAAAGTATGAAAAACATCACATTAGTGTTTTTGGAGTTCCTCATAGTCTTGAAAAACACTATATATATGCAAACCATTTATAATAAGAATATACCTTTACCGATATAGTTAGAAATGGGTTAACATATTGTGACTGACAATGAAAATTGGCATTACAATCCATCTACAAAGTAAGGTAAAGGAGCAGAGAAGGTAAGGTTATAGTTATAATTTATACAATATTTGCACAAAAATTAATTGCATGTAAGACGTTACATGCAATTGAGGTTTGTGTAATATGCATTTGGTGAATAGTCATCATAATTTAAAGTTGTCAGCATTGTGCAAAACATGTGACAATATTATTATAGATAAGCTATACAAATTAACGGAAAATATTTGAAGGATGAAAATCTATTTGAAGGCAAATGAACATAGATATGCTATCGAACACTACACTATTTTGTTGCCATAATGGGAAATATTACAGACTAGAATATTGTTAGGGAACTATCGTGAAAACACTGCAAAGTATCTAAGGTAAAGTTTGATTTTACAGTAAAAGTGTTGCACTAACAATGTTTTGAGTTCTAGAAGTTTGGTTCTTGTCTCATTTGGACTCAACAACTCGCTGAGGAGAAAATGGGAGGAAGAGCGATCAGCGAAAGGTAGCACTATTAACGATGATGAAGATATTACATGTGATGAGCAATGGTAAGTGAAAAATTTTTATGATATAAAGGAATATGTCATCAATAAAGGTGTTACAGGTGAGAACCAGAAAAGTTTTGTGTTCATATTCGGCCGGTATGAACGATAACTATGAAGCGTAGATCTCATCCTATCAGGTACACCGCTTGTCCTCAATGGGGTATCAAGAATGTTGGAGTCCATCACAGCGACCGTCGAGCAGCGATTGGAGGACACCCTGAACTGGTTGCAAGCCAATTGCAGGGCACACAAAGATAGACAATTCACTAGCTTATTCACACATAGGGACTATTTGGACCAGCCAGTCCACATGAAATGCATGTTTTTGAATGAGGTAAGTAATCCGGATAGCCGGACTCAAATAATGAGATCATGCAGGCTCCACACCAGAGCCCTGTGGCTGACTTGGAACACACACACCTGTTCCCAGGTCCTTAGTAATGCAGCACACGTGCTGGCCAATGCGCCACCGTGCTGCACACACATATATATATATATATGAAACAATTTTAATACTGAACTATCAATAATGATGATATGATAGGGATTTTGAATTCCCTGTACTAGCTTGCTAAAAGATTTATAGATCTTGGGAGAGATCTAATAACCCTGAAATTTAGTGATACGAAGATCGAACTTATGAATCGGTGACAACAGGGGTCAGCAATAAATGATTGGTGAAAAATTAATGCCATTGATTGCGAAAAACTAATGGAATGGTAGCTGTACGTACGTAGTGTGGTTGCACAGCAGCTTTTTATTGGTCGGGACAAAATCGGGCTTGTTGATTGGCTCACGTTTTGCCTCAAGCACGTACGTCGTGGATGTACATACGCACACTACTACGCTGTATTGATTGTAATCTTCGCGCGGTTGTGGGACCGAAGGAAAAAATGGTTAGATTAGATTAGAGGGATCAGTTTGTTCGACCATATTGACACGGCTGGTGTGCCATTGAATTGCCAATTGATGGCTGGAAATCCAATAAATACCCATTAATTGGCCTTGCCGAAAAAGAAAAAAAAAACAAAAAATTAATTTTAATTTTTTTCGCACTTGGATATTGATTTTTTTCCAAAAATCGATTACTGATGACCCCTGGGTGACAAATATAGTAGATATCTGCGTATTCTTTCAGTTTTGATCATCAAATTATTAATTTATTTTCTGCATTTGTTGATGGTAATTGCAAATAACAGGCTTGTCTTTTTTTTTTTTTTTCACTTTTCTGCTTTCTGTACTCTCTTTAACATCTTAGTAGTACATAATTGGTGACATCAATCATCAAACCAAATGAGCCGTAAAAGCAAGCTCTCTTTGATGCATTGAACAAGGAAAAAAGCAGTTTGTCTAATAAAAAGACTGACCTTCGCGCGACAAGAATTACCAACAACAATGACGTAATCTCGAAGCGATGAGATCTCGTTAGCTAAGATCGGCGTGCAGGAAAATAAAACTCGTATAACAAAAACTCGTACAGAAAATAACGATTAGGTTGTAATGTGATAAATCTTTGTTAAAGAGTAACTAAACTAAATGATAATGACAATTTAAAGGGAAAAAAGGTTGCGTCCCCAGCATAAATGACGTGGGGAATTGAAAACAATGAGTGTATAATACAGAATAGTTTAAAAAGAAAGAATATTTGAGTAACCGAACTAATCATTTTTTGTTGAAGATGCGAATAGCAAAGGGTAATAACTTTAAGACATGTAGTTTTGCTCCTGATAAAGCAGGGACGAAAAAAGCAATGAAGATGACTGAAAAAAAAAAACGTCCATAATTTTAGTGTTCATCTTCTCGTTCGTAAATGGACAAATTCAAAAGAGGCGTAATATGTAGAGGTTATTTCCTTAGTTATTCTCGTATTCAATAATAGATTACTCTGAATAGGTCATTTGAACCATTTCAAATAATCAAAATTTTGAAAGAAGTTTGTAAATGACGACAAATTAACACAGAAAAGAAGAATTGGAGACTAGAAATCATTAATAACGTAGCTGAAGCTATTTCAGTCACTGAATCTATTTTTTTTTTTTCTTTTAAACAGGAAAAAGAGAAACAAGTAGCAATAGTTGGACCAAATCGTTAATTCGTTTAGCTTTAATCACAAGGGATCTTGAAAGGATGCTTAGAACAAAGACTAGTGCGTAGAAACGAAGATTGTTGCGCAGAATAAAAGATAATGAATAAACAAAATAGATACACTCAACAAGATAATTCATAAGTGACAAGTATATATTTCTCTATATTGAATCAATAACAAAAGATTGATTATGATTACAGAGAGAACAAAATACAATTAGAAAACTTATGACATTAAGTTCGATTTGGCATTTTTGAGAATTTTTTTTTTCAGATCTTTTGAGATTTTTGATATTTAGTGTGAGAATTTGGAATTTTGACAAATTTAGCCCAAAAGGAAATTGGGAGGACAATTGATTACACACTGAATTTTTTTAGAATGAGCGTTACAATTGACAAATGATAAACAAATGTGTAACAAATGCTGACTTTTGGTTAAGTTAAAAGGAAACGGTTTCTATGGAAGAGCATTTTTAGAACACAATGAGAAACTGATCAATTTTGAAGAGGATAACGGATTAGTTGATTTTGAGACATATCGGGTTAAATTAAGAATAATTGCATGGGAAATAAATCGATAGAAATTGATTAAACCAAGATAATGTCTACGAGTACTTAAATTTAGAGGAAAATTTAAGACATTGAATAATGCGGCCAATTTATTAAAAAATCCCACTACATAAACACAATGGAATTAACGAGACTCTTAAGTGTCTGAATTCCACCAAAAGACTCTTTTTGAAAGTCCATTTACTCTTCAAAGGACATACCACCCTGTCAAAAAGAAATCATGGACAAAAATCATTTGCTGAAAGAGCCAAAGACATCAGTCATGCATTGTCTGCACCGCTTATCAACAGCGAGGCCAAGGGAGTGAGATGGAGCACATCCCAACTACGCTCAACAACGACATCATGGGAGTGTTGGGGGCACATCCCAGCTGCTTTTCAGACAGCTAACAGGAGATTCCTGCAGTCGTTGCCAGTGGAACTGACAGAAAAGTCAATAAAGTCATTTTGTGTTTGACATGGACACATTTTTGAAAAACTATTTTTGATGGGCCAAAAGCAACATTCAACTGGTGAATTAAATGTGGAATAAGCAAATCAAAAGACTGAAAGGCAACAACATTCAAGAACACGTCTGCTTGAAGTTTTATAGAGTCTTGTTAATACAAAGTGTAAATGTATTTGAGGAAGATTGATAAATTAATCTTGCAAATTTATAAATGTGTCTGATTTCACTCCTATTCAAAGATTGGGAACTTAGGTTTTAACTCAGGGGGGAAGAATTGAGACATTCAGTAAAAAATAAGTTAAAACCTCGTTTTTTCCGAAATTGATGAAAAATTGTCTTCTGAATATGCTCTCCACATAATTTTTTTTTTTGAGATTCAAATTGCGAAATTTGGACGAATAGAAAAATATTACACAAAAGAAATGTTGTAATATAACTAATTTACAATGTTTATCAAATTGATCAACAAAAATCGATTTAAATAACCATACACCATTAGAAAATCGCCCACATTGAGAACATTTTGGGATGGTATTTTTCATTTTTGGCAAAATCATTCACTTTGAGCGTGAATTACCTGCTTTCTTTGCAAAATACTGTTATTTCGAACAAATTTACTTACTGAAAAGATAATATATAGGTTATGATTTTTACAAAAGGCAAAACAAAGAGTGAATCATAACAATAAAAACGTCTTTTCTTGGGTTAAATTGATAATTTAACAATCTATCCTGGTCATCTGCCTCGAGGGGAATGGCCAACAGCAAGATAACACATTGAAAATCAAAAGAAAATGCAAATAAAAAGTGCATACAAATTTTTTTCTCAAATGTGATCAATCTACAAAGAACACTCAAACACTCAAATCAAGGTAAATGATTCTGACAAGGATGATGGTTAGACTGATTCAGTGACTAGATTTAGTGAAAAAGCAAAATTTGAAATTTAGAACTGACAATTTAAAAAATAAATTGTTTATCTTCGAGTTAGCATTTTGGGATAGAACGCTCAAAATGGATAGGGCATCTTATAGTGGGGATTTTGATTTTCACTTAAAATAAATATAAAGACAACTTGAGAAAATATACAAATCTATAAATGAATTTTTCTTGAGCCATGAAGTCTCAAGAGGGGGGGAAGAAATAAGAATAGCACATTCTATTAATAAATTTTTTTTTAATTAAGTCCTGACTATCCTTTTTCCCATCTATAGCTTTCCCTGAATATCCAGTTCTAGGATATTCATTATGCTTCTCTCGTCCATACAGGGGATGGTGACCCCTGCTGAACAGATGACTGAGTTCTGTCTGCCCAGGGAGCTTCAAACCTAACTTTTCTTCCCAAGGGCAGCTGTCAGGACTCTGGGGAGTGTTCCAGCACTCGCGCCATCAACTGTGTCTCCACACACGTCCGCCTCGACGCAGGAGGCTGTTGTCATCTCGGGGAAGAAGCTAACTTGCCAGATCCGAAAAGAGGAGCAATCCAATGTGGACAACTGGATGGTGTCATCTCATCTACAAGCGACACATCATCACGCCAGGAGGTCATCACCATGACGACGGAACTCTGAGGACCCGGCGCTCAAAGCACAGAAGTAAATCCAGCCTGATGAGACAGCCTTGGTGGTTGCCCCGTTCCCCAGAATGCCCCCCGTGCCAAAGCCCCCCTTGGGTCCCATCCCCCTTCACAGTCCCCTCCAAGCAGGGTCCATCCGAGCGTCTGAGCCAGCAGGCCTTCGTCATCGAGTTCTTCGACGATAATCCTCGTAAGAAGCGTTCCCAGTCCTTCACTCATAACCCTGCACACGCCGACTCCTACTCTGCCCTCAAGACCAAACTGGAGCGACGTAAAGGTGGCGATCGCCCGGCGTCTATTCATGGCCATGTGGCCCCGACCCAGCAGGTCACCGTGCCGCTCAAAGGCCCCGGGGGCCATGGAGTTATCCAGAGATCCAGTTCTCTAAAATGGGAACATGCTGGTGCTGAGACCTCTCGCTCAACTTCAGCCATCTATGTTCGTCATTTCGGCAGTGTCGGAAAGAAGTCCTACCGTTAAAGACCATATACATTTTGCTAGTAATAAAAGGTGTAGGGGATCCTTATGGTGCCCATGCTGATGATAAACTGCATCAAAAGCTGCCAATAGTGCCCTAATCTATTCTTCCGAAAGAATAGGCATTATATTCTATAATGATATCTAGAGAAATGGTCGTAAAAGTACCAAAATGAGAATCCTAACAACTAAGGGAGGAAATGAGATAAGGTTCAATTTCTTGTATCGTTATGTTGAAAATTTTGGACTTTGCGGACTGCTTTGTTTTATTGGTATCAATTCCCATACACCAAATTTAAATGGACTTAGACAACATTGTCTAAAAGAACTTATCCCTACCAACAAAGGGAAACCTCTCTATTGCACACGCGAACATTTGAGTGGGTAAGCTAATCGAGTCCCGCTCACCAAGTCATTCAGGCCCTGTGAAGACCAACGCACAGGCAGGGTTTTTTGTTTTGTGTTTTTTGTATTATGGTTTTTGTTCGTTTTATCTGTGATTCTTATAGTTAACTATCGCACATTACTACAACGTTTTCTAGCATAAGAAACACTCTCGACCTCACGAAAATGAGGTGGGAGGAGGGGAATTTTTCTCCTTTACGAAGGTTTTTTCGCCCCTCCACGAAACTACTAACCTGTTGTTTTTCTTAATGTGTTAACTTGAAAATCTCTGGTATTATCACTGGTATCCTTCGAAATCCACAACAGGGGGGAAATGTCAAATCTAATCGTTTTTATTTAATTGTGTATTTCTCTGTCTTGTTACAAATAATCCTGATGTGCTTGACTTATATTACAACTCGTTTTCTGCTTTGTAACTATTTTTGAACCGAAGGATATGACGTCGTTTGTCATTACTACGCATGTGCGAACTTTCAAACGTAAACATATGTGTGACGTCATTGATACTTTCTGCGCATGCGCACGTTTTTTTATAAAAGCCGGTTGCACCACGTGAACTGTGTGAGACGCTAAAACTTTTTTGAATTCGTCTACCACTGCGCAGTTAATAAATTCTAAAACTACATTTTGCCTCTCTTATTGATCACTTGGGGTTAACCTACGAAAATATTAACCCTAACACCTCATGTTGATGTTTTTCCTTGCCCTCATGTAGGTTTTAGATCAGGGGATGGTGGTATAGTCTTTAATCAGTAATAATCTGTGGTATGTGCCGCCCTTTGTGACTCCTTGTGATTAAGGGCGTCACAAATAAACATGACTCGACCTGACTCATGTTGAGATTTTTGAGTTTTTCCATGCCCTCATGTAGGTTGTAGATCAGGGGATGGTGTAATAATATTATGTGGTTTGCAAAAGTCTGTGGTCTGTGCAGCCCCTTGAGACTCCTTGTGATTAAGGGCGTCACAAATAAACATGACTCGACCTGACTCATGTTGAGGTTTTTGAGTTTTTCCTTGCTCTCATGTTGGTTTTCAATCAGGGGATGCTGTAATAATATTCTGTGGTTTGCAAAAGTCTGTGGTCTGTGCAGCTCCTTGAGACTCCTTGTGATTAAGAGCGTCACAAATAAACATGACTCGACCTGACTCATGTTGTGGTTTTCGAGTTTTTCCTTGCCCTCATGTAGGTTTTAGATCAGGGGATGGTGTAATAATAGTCTGTGGTTTGCAATAGTCTGTGGTCTGTGCAGCCCTTTGGGACTCCTTGTGAATCAGGGCGTCACAAATAAACATGACTCGACCTGACTCATGTATAGGTTTTTTGAGTTTTTCCTTGCCCTCATGTAGGTTTTATATCAGGGGATGGTGTAATAATAGTCCTTGGTTTGCAATAGTCTGTGGTCTGTGTAGCCCTTTGAGACTCCTTGTGATTAAGGGCGTCACAAATAAACATCACTCGACCTGACTCATGTACAGGTTTTTTGAGTTTTTCCTTGCCCTCATGTAGGTTGTAGATCAGCGGATGGTGTCATAATAGTCTCTAGTCTGAAATAATCTGTGGTCTGTGCAGCCCTTTGAGAATCCTTGTGATTAAGGGCGTCACAAATAAACATGAAACATGACACGTGATCAAAATGGCAGCAGACAAATTATTGTGACCACGGAAAACCTCACTAAACACAAGGACAAACTGAACATAGTCTAGTCATACATGAGAAAGAAAGCCAACTCTAATGCTAGAACAAACTGGCCTAGGAGACACAAAAAACAAATGTGCTTTTGTGTCTTTCAAATAAAAAAAAAAAATCTATCCGGCTCGCTAGCAAACTTTAGCTCACAGCCTCGGCATAAGAAACAGAACACAAAAGCCGGAGTGTCAAGAATCAATACGCAATCTCCGACTCATCATATCGAGGTCGCCGATTCTCCAGTCGGCGAAGGACTCGCCACAGTTACGTCCGCGTGGTTCAACTTTTGTTTAATGGTCTCTCTAGATACTCCGAAAAAAAAAAATCGTCTTTTTATGAAGCCCGATAATGACTTAGCATAGATAGAATGTCAGGCAACCTGCGTGGGGAGGTCGTTCGGATGAACAATTTATTCCGAGATATCGATCGGACTCGGAGATGTGAACGGTTGGCTTTCAAACGCTGTCGTCACGGAACCTTCGAGTCAAGTGGATGTGATAAATAAAAGATGAAACGTTTTAAGAATTTAGCCAACGGAAAATTAGAAAACGAGTTTGACTCCCTAGAAGTATGAAAATATCAATTAATAACATTTAGGGCGACAGTCACTATCTTGGGTAAGACATGTCGATGTCTCATCTCATCTTATTAGCTGCACCGCTTATCCTCAGTAGGGTCGCGGGCGTGCTGGAGCCCATCCCAGCAATCATCGGGCAGTGGCAGGGGACACCCTGAACTGGTTGCCAGCCAATCGCAGGGCACACAGGGACAAACAACTCCCTCACTCATTCACACCCAGGGACAATTTGGACCGGCCAATTAACCTGACATGCATGTCTTTGGAATGTGGGAGGAAACCGAAGTGCCCGGAGGAAACCCACGCAAGCACGGGGAGAACATACAAACTCCGCACAGGAAGTCTGGAGCTGGATTTGAACCCACGCAGGAGGTTCCAATGACATGAACTGTGCCGCACAAGCGCTAACCACTGCGCCGCCGCGCTGCACATGCCGATGTAACCCCCGAAAAAAGCGAATTGGAAATAAAGAAATGCTTATATAATAGTATTGTACATAGGAAGCACGTTGTGCACGTTCCATTCTCCAAATAAAAATGACGTCGAAAATTGGATCTCTCAATAAAGGGTTCTAAAATGTATAAAGCTCTGCAAATGGATCTTAGTCTTGATGTGATGGAAGTCAAGGAATAATGGGAACTGGAAGTTATCCATTGTAGCCAATATGGGAGGTAAATCAATTATTCTAGCAAACAATTTATTGACCGACTGAATCAAAGAGTCGAGTTTATTCTTTTCAAAATTGGTCTCACCTTTTTGGAGCATTACTTATCTGCATTTCGATCCAGGGGCCTATATTTTAGGAATTTAGCCCGATGAGTTATTGACTGGTCGATACAAATATGTACTAAGGGTTATGCTTCTGGTAGCAAAGAAAACGATCACAGTTTCCTGGTTGAAACCACAACCCCCTGACATAAAACAATTAAGACAAATTAAAGAAAATGTACATTATGTTAAAAAATCACTGCAAGACTTTAATTGAAAGTAGATCAATTTAAGAAAAGATGGAAGCCTATTACACAACTTCTACTTGATGTCTAAAAACCTCACCTTTGAATTGTATTTATTTTATTATAATTCCTTTGTTTTTTTGTAGCTATATCACACTAATAAATAGTTGAAAAAATCATGCATTGTGATTTCTGAATTTTTCTTTTTAGTTTATCTCTCTCACAGTGGACATGCACCTACGATGAAAATTTCAGACCCCTCCATGATTTTTAAGTGGGAGTAATAGCAAAATGGCAGGGTTTTCAAATACTTTTTTTCTTCACTATATATATATAAAATATATATATATATATATATATATATATATATATATATATAATTTTTATTTTTGGGATATATTTTGGCTTAACATTGTCGCCAATTTAATTTCGTTTTTAGTTAAATGTATTTTTTCTTACGAAAACAAAATAAACATTTAATCATTTCATCTGCCATCTTCTTCAACAGATGATTGCACTCATTTTTAGAAATACTTTTTGTCATTTTATAGGGAAAAAGAATAAACACAGTAAAATAAGAACATTCATACTTGTAATAGACTACATGATCTACCTTATTTTGTCGTGTATGTCTAATGTTAAGATTTCAGGCACTGTAAATTTTACAAAAAAAAAAACACTTTAAACATGATAATTTTCCATTGGCCTGTACAGATGATTATCCTCATTTCAAGTATCATTTTCCTCATGTGACTGCCCTAAAAATGAACCCAGTAAAAAAAAAAAAAACAGTATTAATTAAAGTAGGAATGAATAGCTACCTTTTTTGCAGTGTATCTACCGTGTCCTGCTTTTAAAATTGCTTCGAAAATATAGTATTGCCCATGCTCTGTTATTTCGGTAAAACCTTGAGGATAACAATGGTACTAAAGCAAAAAAAAAAAGGAAAGAAAACGCAGACGGTAGGATCGGGGCGCCCCCCACCATACCCCTGGTTCTTTTCTCACCCACTCCCCAAGTGTCAGTCTTCCATTGTTTCTTTAGCCGGTATAATAGCTCGTAATTACATCAGCTTGAATGGTCGGACTATCTAAAGTGCGCCGTTGAATAGTCACGTTGGCGGAAAATGTCATTTAGTGGAGATCCAGAAAATTGCTTTCTCTTTATCCCGGACAAACATTGTTCTGTCGTGCCCTTTCACAGGATTCATCTATTTTTTTCCTGGACCTAAAGAGATGCACCATTGTTTTGTTTTTTTTATATCTAGTATGCGGTTTACCAATGTCTCAAGAGGTAAAACAGGATGAGATCGAGTTGCACGCCATCTGTTTTCATTGGCCGTCATTGAGTTGGTAAATGGAATAATATCTTTCTACCTACGCACATACCTATCTACGTATCCACCGACGTACCTATCTACGTATACACCTACGTACCTATCTACGTATCCACCGACGTACCTATCTACGTACCTACCTACGTATCTAGTACCTACCTACGTATCTACGTACCTACGTATCCACCTACGTACGTACCTACGTATCCACCAACGTACCTACGTATCCACCTACGTACCTACCGTAAAGTTAGCTATTTTTAGTTGTGTATTTCTCAGACTCCCATGCTATGAAATTACCCTGTTTTTATATTCCTAATATACAAGTAATCATTGCACACACACATAGTCACGTTTCAAAGATCAGTCTAAGTAATCACCACATACACACACACACACACAGTCACGTTTCAAAGATCAGTCTATTTCTACGTTTTCAGTCTAATTTCATTGTAATGTAACATGACACTCATGTGTGACTCCATTTCCGGTTTATGTGTGACTTCTCAATAAACCACGCCTACTGACCGGATGTTGTCAGTACGGCCCGGGCAACCTGGCAAGATGGCGACTGGGCCGTGCTCGCATCGTTCACGGAGTAGATCAAAACTCAATAAGTGCTTTTATCTGAATAATTCCGCCACCAACGAGTTTATATCTTTATAAACTCTGACACCTACGTATCCATCTACGTACCTACCTACGTATCCACCTACGTACCTATGTATCGATCCACCTATCCACGTATCTATCCACCTATCAACCAATCCACGTATCTACCGATCCACGTATCTACCCATCCACGTATCTACCCATCCACGTATCTACCCATCCACGTATTGATGAAGATAAGACCAATTTGTTGAATCGTCTCATACGTGTTCAAAGAATGCAGGAATCAAATGACGTAAGAGGGAGTTCTTTTTTATTGATATACAATTTCAACAAGAAACTCAGCGAATCTCAGATATGCGTGGGTCTTTATAGTTTCAACATCGCACGTGTACCCGGTTTTAGCCCTGTCCCTTTCACGCTACACCCTTTCACGAGTACATGCCCAGGGTTCTGTCCTTATTTGGAGGTGTTTTTAAGTTTATGCCAGTTTATGTCACCTTGCCCTTTGCCGTTATCTGTTGTCCTCCCTTAAGGAGGATTGTTTATACTAATTCGTCCGCCGAGACCTTCCCAAGATGTAAGCAACATTTCTCCCAACTGTAAGCAAGTCTTTCTACATTTCTTTCTAAATGTATGCAAATCTATTCTACAAATGCAAGTTTATATACCGGTGCTGTGGAATGCTCTTCCCCCTGAGATTCGATCTGCAACCTCAGTGGAAATGTTTAAATCTAAACTTAAAACTCACCTCTACTCCATTGCATACGAATAACCTACTCCTCTTGTCGGTTGAAAATAGTTTGTGTAATATAGTGTAACAATCTGTGAAGCCCTTTGAGACTCTTCGTGATTTAGGGCTATACAAATAAAAATGACTTGACTTGACTTGACTATTTTCTACAACAGTATCTACCTATCCACGTATCTATCCACCTATCTACGTATCCACCTAGCTATCTACCTATCCACGTATCTACCTATCTACATATCTACCCATCTATCTATCTATGTATCTATCTATCCATCTATCTATCAAAGCCATATGCCCCTAGAGGGAGATGTCTAAAGTCAAGAACACACTCACATTCACCAAACATTGATTCCACTTCGCTCTTCCCAACCTGACACCAAACATTAAGCCCACAAGACAAAGAGGTGTGAGTTGCTGTGCCTTCATCAGCAGAGAGGCCAGATAGCATACACTGGTTTACCCCCTTTGCATCATATGGTTCGATTCCACCTCGGCCCCCCTTCTGGCCCAAGCAGGCCACCTGAAAGACCAGGGTTACCGGTTCGAGCTGTGTCGAGGGAGACATTAAAAAAAGGAGGAATGATTTAAAATGTGTTCCATGCAATTAAAAAAGTTCCCTAAATGCTTAAATGAAAAGGTTCCATAGAAATACAGCAATAAATAAATATGTAGATGAATAGATGAGAAATGAAAACGTATCTAACGAGCGACTGTCAGGCAATACAGTAAAAAAAAAAAAAAAAAGAAAAAAAAAATGTCCTTGACCCAGCTCACAAGTGACACCTAGGGGTATGTTGGGTCACTTATCAAATCTAAAAAGAAGAAATTAAGTAAATATATCATGCAATTTAGCAGAGACAAACATACACGTACTTAAGTGGAGGGGATTTAAGTAACGGCTTTAATATAGGCTAATGTATGGGAGTAAGAGTACACTTTCTTCCCCACAAATCTACTCAAGTATAAGTAAAAAGTCCAGCGATCTAAAAACTCCCAAGAAGTACAAAATGTCACAAAGCATATTCAAGTAAATATAACAGAGTAAAGGTAACCACCCCTGCACATGAAGGTGGTTGAGGACACAGAAGAATGGCACAGGTCTGGCATATAAATAAGATTGGTCCGCCATCTTTATTTTTTCACTTTATCTAAAAAAAAAACAGCACATCTTCATCATCACTGTGGATGAGTAGGAGGCTTGTTGTGCTTTTTTTCCCGTCACCAGCAAGACAGATGAATTATTTGTGTGTTAGTATCCATTAGCGAGGGGGCATGACCGCAACAGGACAGGGGAATCAAAGTTCATCCCGGATCTTAAAGAGACAGCGCTTGAGTGCGGAGCGTGAGCGATTCTGTTATCTGTCGAGTATTTTAGCAGTTAAGCTAAGCTGAGTTATTTTAATGTTGCTAGGTAGTGCTCTTATCGACCTCTCAGTAGACTTATTTGCCATTCAGATGTAATTATTTACTTTAAAAACAGGTCAGAAATAACCTCTTGGGTTCATTCGAATCAACTCTCTGTCTTTAGTAGACACTCAAACTAAGGAGAGAAGACATCAATAGATTTTTAATTCTGCAAGGAGAACAGGAGATGACCCCACGCTCCCCTCAGCTCTTTCTTTTTTTTTTAAATCTGGTAGGTTACAAGAGCAGATCTTCCCTAAAGGTTGTGGGTATCAAAGAACAGCAACATGATTGGTCGATAGTGCCAATGATTAAACAGTGCATAATAGTCGAAATAAAGAACTGAAATCCCATGATTTCTCCTTTACAGTTGTCCAATTTTAAAAACAGAATAAATTGATCATATTGTAATATTGAAATGTGTCACTGCATATATATGGTCATTGTATGATTTCTTCTTATATAACATTTATATTTTTTTTGTGATTTCATGAATTTAGTCGTAATGAATGTACTTCATGATTATTTTAACATTTGAATGCAATCATTTACTTCTTGGACATCATTATTTACCTTATTGATATCGCTATTCATTCAGTTGTTATTCGGTCTCTACATCGTTTCCACTACCTCCAAAGTTGGGTTATTGTCATAGCCTGCACTCCTAGTAAAAAAGTGATTGTCCGCCATTTTGACTGCGCACATTGTGAATTAAACGGATTTATTCTGTACCCTATTTGTGTCTGGAATATTCTGAATAAAAACCTCAATGGAACCGCACCATTCCAACGCTTGTCTTTTTTCCCCCCATCTCACAAATCTGTTAAAAGTGATGTCTGTAACTTCAAAATATTCTACTTGCTGACGCCATCTTCTGGCTGAAATAACATTGTAGCCGCTGTCAAGCTCCTTTTGTTGCACGTGCCACTATGTAAAATTCTTATAATCACTAAACACTTCCTTTTGGGCGTGCATTTGGACTGTATTTGAAACCGTCCTTTTCTTACTTTCACCATTTTCATCCAAGAATAAAAGAAAATTGTGAGCACTCGCATGAAATCTACTCATTTTGAAAGAATTATTTTCGTGATATTATTTGTTTTTTATGAAAAAATAGCAAAGTTGGGCCTTTTAGTTCAAATCCGTCACAATGTGTGCATAAACACTAAGACAAAATTCGTTTTATGAAAAACCCTTCTTATTTTTTGTTTTTCCATATTATTCTGATAAAAAAGACAATAATGAATTAAAAAAGAAAAAGTAAAAATATTACAATCTAAAAACAAACAAAACAACTAAAAATAAAGATAAAACATAGTCAAGTCAAGTCAGGTTTATTTGTATAGACCTTAATTATAAGAAGGAAAAGAAAAACAGTATTATTCAAAATAGGAATGAATATTTACCCTTTTTGCACTGTATCTGTCGTGTCCTGTGTTCAAGATTGCTTTGAAAATATATATTACAGACTACAGTCTATTATTACACCATCCCCTGATCAAAAAGCTACATGAGGGCACGCAAAAACTCAAATAACGCTATATCACACAAATAAATTGTTAAACGATCATGCATTGTGATTCCTGGATTTTTCTTTTTAGTTTATCCCTCTCACAGTGAACATGCACCTATGATGACAATTCCAGACCCCTCGATGATTTCTAAGTGGAGTAAATAACAAAATAGCTGGATGCTCAAATACTTTTTGTTACAGTTGCCATGGCGCCCAATTGGCCCCGCCCGAGTGGCGCCAGCTGCGGCTCGTTGACAGATTGGCTACCCTTCTATTTAAGCTCAGTGCTCTCACTCACTGTTGGTCATTCCGTCAATGAACCTCTGCCCCGCAAGACATGGGTTTCGACTCGGTCCTGTTTCCTGTTGGTATTTCCTGTCCGGTATTGTTCCTGTTTATTTTGTCCTGTTTAATATCAGTTTCCAGTTTCGTTCCCGTCTAGTTTGTCCTGTTTATTTTCGATATCCTGTTTTGATACCAATCCGGTCTGTCCCGTCCTGTCCGGTATCGACCCCATCTGTCCGATATCTGCTCGGGCAATTGTTATCGATCTCATCAGCCTCTGGCTTCCTGTCATTCCACGCCAGACTGCTGCCTAACGTGCATGACTCCCCATTTCCCATGAAATGAAAGGCCTGTATAAGAAACGTCACGGATTTGGGTCCTGATCCTGTCCATGACACTAATTGTCTTCCCGATATATGTATAATTAGTGTAAATTGAGTTTTTGTTTCTTTTTGGCTATATCATTTCCATACTTTTACAAATTTACTTATTACAAATGTTCTTACCTCATTTTATTCTATTTTTTTATCGTACATATTTTCTTATTCCTATTTATTCTCAAATTTCGTTATACTTGTATCGTGACAATAAAGGCATTCGATTCAATTCAATAATAGTATCACCAAGGCAACAATATTCACTCAATAACTTGTTTAAAAAACCTAACTCTGGAAAGCTCACTGTTTGTTATCTCCAAAATGAAAAAGTCATTTGCTCTTTGATCCGTAGCACCAATAAAGCACACTATCTCGAAATTAGCCCGCAAGTATCTGACCTTTCAACGGAGTTTCATATATGAATCAATGAGATCCTTTTAAGAGCGTTTTTGATCTTCTTGTCTATTTTAAGGGTTGCAGCCTTCGAGCATGCAGCATTCTTAATTATAAGCGTGATACATGAAAGACGTCCCACTTACTGCCCACTCCTTTGCCATTGCATTCTATTTCTTTCTGGGTATCGACGAATTGCAGCAAGTACGAAAAAGAGAAATGTCTAAATATTGAAAATACCTGCATCAAGCATATACATATGTAACGGGTGTAATAATAACTTTTGTTTTATTGAAATTCCTGCTGAAATATGTTGTATAGTTTTTGTGTAAGTGTCCTGCAATGATGAGTCCAACAGTGCCACCTGCTGGTATGGGGTAAGGTTTGGTTTTGGCTTTTGACTTGTGACCGGAAGGCGGGGTTTGTTGGCAGTCAACAACGAGCTGCCAACGGTAAGACACGATCTTTTGGTGCTCCGCAAAAAGTTAATTTTAAACATTAAAACCACAGCTGACAAATCTCTCAACATGCAAAGTAATGTGATTGATGTTGTCAAGCTGTTTGGATTTATTTTCATTTTGTTTCTGTCGCCTTTTATGTTAGTTTTGCCGGACGTTGCATGTTGTGCTAAAATGCTAATTCCCCTTATAGAGATCAAAGCCAGCAGAGAAGCTTACCACGGGTTGTGGCTCATTCATTTGCAGGTAAATTGTACCCGTTTTTATACCCATTATTGTTATTACTTCTATTTTCTCATATATATAAAAAGGATGATGTCGGTTAAAATTCAGACTTAAGAAAAATATGTTGAATTCATTGTAAACGTTAAAAAAACACTATACGATCTCTTGTTAAAAGTATCTTGTTAAAATGGATGTAAAAATGTATTGTGATGGTTGATATTCTAAAATATATGTTATGCAAACTGAAAAGAAAGCTTTTTGAAATGTATTGGGCAGTCTAACAGCGAGCTGTCAACGAGATCAAAGAGATCAAAGCCAGCAGAGAAGCTTACCTCGTGTTGTGACTCATTCATTTGCAGCAACTGTAATAAAAACCTATACCCCATATATATATATATATATATATATATATATGTATATATATACATTATATGTATACCCCAGGCCTAGTCCCTCAAATCAAGTTAAGCGTTGGGGTTTGGGTGGGCGCAGGCGTATATAGCCACGGGTGCAGCAACTCATTCATAGTGGTGTTGTGGGCTTAATGTTGGGTGTCAGGTTGGGAAGAGCGAAGTGGAATAAATGTTTGGTGTTCTTGACTTTATACATCTCCCACTAGGGACATATGGCTTTGGTAGGTGGATGGATAGATACGTAGATAGATAGGTAGATAGAGAGGAGAGATAGAGAGATAGATAGAGATGGATAGAGAGATAGAGAGATAGAGAGAGAGAGAGAGAGAGAGAGAGAAAGAGAGAGAAAGAGAGAGAAAGAGAGAGAGAGAGAGAGAGAGAGATAGAGAGATAGATAGTGATGGATAGATAGAGAGATAGATAGAGATGGATAGATAGAGATATAGATAGAGATGGATAGATAGAGAGATAGATAGAGATGAATAGATAGAGATATAGATAGAGATGGATAGATAGAGAGGAGAGATAGATAGACAGAGAGCTAGAGAAATAGATAGAGAGATAGATGGAGAGATGGATAGATAGATAGATGGAGAGATGGATAGATAGATGGAGAAATAGATAGATAGATGAAAAGATAGAGAGATAGATGGAGAGATAGAGACATATATAGAGAGAGAGATAGAGAAATAGATACAGATAGAGAAATAGATAGAGAGATAGAAAAATAGATAGAGAGACAGAGAAATAGAGAAATAGAGAGATAGAGGGATAGAGGGATAGAGGGATAGAGAGATAGAGAAATAGAAAATAGAGAAATAGAGAGATAGAGGGATAGCTAGATAGATATTAGACTGAGAGATAGATAGATGATAGAGATAGATGGATGGATATTTAATGTAATAATTTATCCATCTGATTATTTATTAATTTAAAGACATAAATACTTAGACTAACGATATAAAATAAAAAAAATAAAAAATATGCAGAACAAAGAGTCTTTAATATGTTATAAAAGCAAAAGGTGGTAGCGTCATCTCCAGAAATGTTTAATCTTTTATCTTTTATTATTTAATTTTCATTGATTGATTTTATTTATTCATGTATATTTAATTTTTTAATTCATTTTTTTAAATGTTATATCATTATTATTTTTAATCCATATAGGCTTATTTTGTCCTCCTATCGGAATCCACAAGATAAAATAAAAAGGATGACCAACAATAGACAGATGTTGTCAACATGAAATTTAGGTCATTCATAATAATAATAATAATAATTTCCTTTGAATTGTCATTCTTTGTAACAATGTACACTGAACGAAATGTCGATACACCTGACCCGTTGTAGCGAGTCGATGCAGCCGCAGCCAACAGAGGGCGCCGCCATTATACCAATTAGGTATGTCTCGGCCGAGGCGCGAACCAGCGACCTCCCAGTCTCAAAGCGGGCACACTACCATCTAGGCTACTGAGCTGGTAAGCTATAGAACAAACTGTAAATGTAAATCAAAGCGAAGTCGAGAAAACAGTTGAATCCTCACACAATTAACAACAGCGACTTAACAGAGGGAGGATATAAAATTTCTGGTACTGTGAAAGTCACTTGGACCAATCGAGTTAATTGATTTTCGCGAGCGGCGGGTTGGCCCTGTCACGTTTCAACACTTCTATGAAAAAAGGAGAATGGAGTGTGTCATGAAAAGAACGGAGAGATTGCTCATCGAGCGAAAAAAAAAAAAAGATTGTTTTAGATGAGCGGAAATGCGCCGGTGGCTATGAGGTTGTTGAGTTTTCCTACTTGTATTTCATCCAATTATCCACCAAAAAACAGCCAAAGAGAATGTCAAATATCACCCGTGATCAGGGTTGGGTAGGGTTACTTTAACTGGATTACTTTCAATTACTTTTGGATTACTCCAATACCAAATATGCGAATAAAAGACAAAAGAAACTAAATATGAATAAAATGACAACTCACAACACGTGGTAAGCTTTCTCTCCTGGCTTTGATCTCTTTGATCTCCGGCAAAACTAACATAAAATGCGACAGAAACAAAATGAAAATAAATCCAAACAGATTGCCAACATCATTGTTGCCGTTCCATGTATTCTGTGTCTGTCTGTCTGTCTGTCTGTCTGTCTGTCTGTCGGTCTCTCTCTCTCTCTCTCTCTCTCTCTCTCTCTCTCTCTCTCTCTCTCTCTCTCTCTCTCTCTCTCTCTCTCTCTCTCTCTCTCACCCCTTTTCTCCCACTCATCTGCGTCTCTCTTTTTCTCTTCCTTTGTTGCTCTTTGTCTCTTCCTCTCTCTGTGTCTTTTTAACTTCTTTTGCTCTAACTTCCTGTTTTCCTTTTCTTTCTTTTCTCTTTCTCTCTTCCTACCCTTCAAGCTTTCTTTTCTCTTTTCTCTCCTTCTGTCTTTCGATTTCTCTTTGGATTTCTTTACTCCTCTACCTTTCTTTTTCCCCTCTCTCATGACTTTTTATCTCTTTTGTTTCTCAAGCTCTCTCCCTCTCTCTCTTTTTCTTTCTTTGTCCAGCCCTCTCTCCTTTTCCTCCCTCTTTCTCTTGTTTCTTTATCTCTTTCTCTTTAATCTACTTGAGGTCGCTGGTTCGCGCCTCGGCCGAGTCATACCTAATTGGTAAAATGGCGGCGCCCTCTGTTGGCTGCGGCTGCATCGGCTCGCTACAACGGGTCAGGTGTATCGACATTTCGTTCTGTGTACATTGTTACAAAGAATGACAATACAAAGGAAATTATTATTATTATTATTATTATTGTCCGGCCCCCGACAGAATGTTTGTTCTATCGTGTGGCCCCAGAGTTAAAATGAGTTTGACACCCCTGTCCTACGCAAAAGCATCAACACGATGCCTTATCGTTTTTTTATTTTGTTTATAGGAAATGGACGAGGATTGAAAGAAAGAGGAATTGGTCTAGAGGGAAATTCCCAGAGCTATATTCAGACTGGATTTTGAGGGCGAGAATCGAGCCCCCCACCCATCAACAAAATGTATATTACTACTCATTTTAGCTAAGGGGCCACATGATCAAAAAAGGGTTAGTGGATTTAGGGATAGAGATAGAGAGGAAAGGAGGTAGAGAGATGGGTAGAGAGGTAGAGAGAGAGAGGTAGAGAGAGAGGTAGAGAGAGAGGTAGAGAGAGAGAGGTAGAGAGAGGTAGAGAGGGAGAGAGACAGAAAGAGACAGAGAAAGATTGAAAGAGAGAAAGAAAAATTGAGAGGGAAAGAGAAAGAAAAATGGAGAGGAGAAGAGAGAAATCGAGAGAATAAGAGATGGAGAGAGAGAGAGGGTGAGGGAGAGAAAGAAAAGGAAACAAAGAGAAAAAGGAGAAGAGACAAATTGAGAGAAATAAGAAGAGAAAGAAATAAAGAGAGATCGATGAAAGAAGGGGGTGATAGAGAGAGAGAAGGGAGAGAGACAGAGAGGGTGGGGAAGAGAAAAAGAAAGACATTGGTAGAAAGAAAGTGTGAGAGAAATAAAGGGAGCTTAAGAGGAAGACAAAGAGGGAAATAAGGTGTGAAAGAAAGAAAGAAAGAAAAAAGAAAGAAAAAAAAGAAAGAAAGAAAAAAAGAAAGAATAAAATTTTAAAAAAGGAAAATAGAGTGAGAAAAAGAGATAAAAGGAGAAACAAATACATAATGTGAGTGAAATGGACAGCAAATGAGAAAACGAGGTGGGGAGAAAAATAAAGTGACAAAGAGAGTGGGAACGAAAGAGAGAAAGAGAAAAAATAAGGAAGAAGGTTAAAAGAGAGCGCAAAAACAGAAAGAAAGTTAAATGAAGAGAGGGAAAAAGAAAGCGAGAGATAGAGGGAGCAAGGGTTAGAAAGGGAGATTGGGAGAATGAAAGAGATCGAAATCCATTTATGTCTTATCTCCTTTTTAAGTATCTATTAAGCTGCAGCATTCTTTTTTTCTGTTTCTATTTCGCTTGATATTAAGCTGAAGAAGAAATTCATTGGGTTATGAGCGTTTATTTTTTCAAAGAAGCACCACCAATGCACCAAGAAAGATAGGCTTGCTCATTTTTATATATATTTTACTATTTTCTGTTTTTTTTAACCCAAAAAATCCAATAAAAATGTTTTAGACACGAGTAATAGTCTTTATTATACATTTTCTACCTCTATTATACTTTATTTTCTCAAACTTTTCTACTATTTTAATTTTAACCAAAAATGGATGAAATACCAAAAATAATTTTGAAACAAATCCTTTAGATGGGCAAAATTATTTGGTATTTGCGAATATTTTGTGCCTTGTTGTGCATTCTTAATGCGTTGACTGGGATTGGGTTATTTGACCTGGACAATAATCTGAAAGCACATGGGAAACTAATTTATTCCACATGACGGGAGTACTTGAGTGTCATCTGTGGCACAGACGGTACGCTAGCTTTCAGAACTCTTGACCCTTTCATATTTTTTAATACATTACCGTATTTTTTTGTACTATAAGGCGCACCCCCCGAAAAATAGCATTTTGTGATATATTTTCCATACATAAGGCGCACCGGACTATAAGGCACATGGAACTATGAGCTAGGCGTCGCATGAAAAATGCTGAATACTTTTAAGTTGAAAAAATTGATTTCATAGAAGATAAATTAATATTTCAACGTCTGGTTTTCAGCACTAAAATAAATTTTAGCGACAAACAATTCCACTGTTAACCACAAGAAGGCACTCCAAAACCATTTTGTATATATTTCAGAAGAACAGTTAACAAATGCGGTATCATTTAACACCAATACCAACAGGACTACATTATTTTGTACAAAATGTTAATATGAACAAAAATCTTCATTCAAAGTTATTACAATACAGCAATAATAAAAGAGGATTTGCAATGAACCTTCGAAAGTTGGCGCCTGAGCTCCCGTCCAAATTGCGCACTTTTCGTGAATCAACGCCTGCAGTTCTTCCCCTTCTCCAAGAAACGGAAGTATTATCCAATTTTCTAATCACCCTCTCAACTAGCCTATCCAGGCTCCCACCTTGCGTTGCTGAATCATTTTGAATGCTGCTCTAGTTATTTACTCGCCACGATAAGCTTCTCCTTCTTTGCCAGTTCCCTCATCATCCCAAGATCTTCCACTCCAACCCATTTTTTAAAGGTACTTCTAAATCTCACTTTCAAGATTTTAGGAAAGATTGCCTGCTGTTAAATAACCACCCCACCAAACACTCGGCGCCCCCTGTTGGTTTAATCACATCCCTTGTTTTATGTCTCCCGTGTCCTGCGTTTGGGTCTGTCCGACACCTTGTGACAGTGCTTCTCTTTTGTTTCCTTTTAGCATTAAACATTTAACATGGTAACAGCTAGAGGGCACTCCAAGACCACTTTAAGTGTTTCTCAAAGGTAGAAGATGTCAGGATTGCCGATTCAAGGCACCTGTGACTACCCAATCGGCGCCAACAGCCCTGAGAGCTGATTGGCTAAGAGACTCTTTTTAAACCCTCGGCTATCAAGAGGAAGCCGTCAGATCGCTGCGACCCTATGCTCCCAGCTAGGCAAGCTCATTCCGTCCGACATTTTTCCCGCCTTGTTTTCTTCTGCCTGATACCTGTTGCCGACCTGTCTCTGGACCCTGCCCTGTTCTGCCATCCCGACATCCGCCCTGTTTTGCCCCGCTTCCTGCCTGACACCTGTTGCCGACCTCGTTTCTGATACCGCCCTTGCTCTCCCGTCCCGGCTAATGACCAGTATTCCTGCAAGCCTACGATTTTCCTCGCTCGACACGGAATCGGATCGTGGACGCAAGCACTGCTCTCTCTTTGATTGCCTCTCTCTTCCCGCAGCAACAGAATTTCCATAGCTAATTTGTGGTTTTCATTGTCGTTGTGCCGATCCAATGTGCTTTTCTCAAAGTTCGCATTGTAAAATCATTTATGCAGTCCAGTTTTTTTGTCACGCTGGGCACACGCATCACAGAACATGTAGCCGCCATTATCATCCTCCTCATAGCGTAACCAGAAATATAATTGAGTCCAGTTTGGCAGAAAAGTCCTTTTCTTGCTCGGTGTATTCTATTTTCTTTCATCGAATCGTTCGCTTCAACGCACGTGTTTTCCTTGCCTTCGCGATCTTCTGAAGAATTTCTCCACCGTTTTTTCGTGCCTGAATTATTGCCGTTGTTATCACTTTCTGTATTATGTTTCGACTTATTACCGACACTAAAGAAATTACCAATTTTTTGTTGATTTGCACCTAATACTAACTGTTTTTACGGAGGCATACTTCTCTTTCACGCGTCAACCACCAAAACAATGACGTCATCTCGAAACAACGAGATCTCGTTTGCCGAGATTGGCGCGAGACCAAAACAACAATGGCGGATCTGCCTGACGAAATGTTTGGAGTGCGGTAAATCTTTGATAAAAATGAAAAAGTAATCGGGTAATAATGACAATTTGGTGTCAAAAAAGTTGCGTCTCGGGGACGCACGTTGATTTGACACAATGCGTCCCCAGCAAAAATGATGCGTGTAGGACGCAGGGACGCGGGCAAACGAGAACACTGGAAAATATGGTATCGATTCAAAATGTTGTACGTTGCTTGGTCTTTTATTCCCACGCTCAATTTTAAGTCTAAAACGAATTGAATAAGATCATCGTCCCACCTTTTATCGCCACGACCTTTGACAACAACATCAAATCGTTGTCAACGATCCCCGGCCCCTTTGAAAAGACAACCCGTTTGCCATTTTCTAGAATATCGATTTGGGGGACCCCCGCCGATGCGGTGAAGGTAATTACAAGAAGAACCCGCGACCCCGGTCGCATTGTGTCCTTAATGAGCTCCCGTCGCCGTCAATTCCGATAAAGGATTCCGAAAATCGATCGTCCGTCTCGATTGGGATGAAAAAAGACAAGGGTTTATCTTTTTGGAACACACTTTAAACTTTGCTTGTTGATTTTATTTTGATTTCATTTAGTTGGAGTGTTCAGAGAAGTCGGGCGCGGGAAAAAAGGAAGCCGGAGGAAGATAAGATTGAAACCGGACAGGACAGGCGGAATCGATACCAGATACAGGAAACACGAGCAGATACCGAACGGGAAGCAACAGACGGGACCGATACCTGATACACACTCAAGATAGGACAAACAGGATCGATACCGGATACAGGATACAACAGCAAGACACCGGACAGGATGGGACAGATGGGATCAATACCGTATGATGTTTACACGAGCAAAACACTGGACAGGACGGGACAGACGGGATCAATACCGGATACTGGATACAACAGCAAGATACCGGACAGAACAGGACAGATGGGATCAATACCGTATTCTGTTTACACAAGCAAGATACAGGACGGGACCGATATTGGATACTGGACAGGGCAGGACAGGATTGATACTAGATACACAAGCAAGATACTGGACAGGACGGGAGCGACTGGATCGATACCGGATACTAGATACACGAGCAAGATACCAGACAGGACGGGACAGACGGGATCAATACCGTATACTCTTTACACAAGCAAGATACAGGACGGGACCAATATAGGATACCGGACAGGGCACGATTGATACCAGATACACAAGCAAGATACTGGACAGGACGGGAGAGACTGGATCGATACCAGATACTGGATACACGAGCAAGATACCAGACAGGACGGGAGAGACGGGATCGATACCGGATACTGGACACTGGATACAACAGCAAGATACCAGACAGGACGGGACAGACGGGATCAATACCGTATACTGTTTACACAAGCAAGATACAGGACGGGACCAATATAGGATACCGGACAGGGCAGGAAAGGATTGATACCAGATACACAAGCAAGATAGTAGACAGGACGGGAGAGACTGGATCGATACCGGATACTGGATACACGAGCAAGGTACCAGACAGGACGGGAGAGACGGGATCGATACCGGATACTGGAAACTGGATACAACAGCAAGATACCAGACAGGGCGGGACAGACGGGATCAATACCGTATACTGTTTACACAAGCAAGATACAGGACGGGACCAATATAGGATACCGGACAGGGCAGGAAAGGATTGATACCAGATACACAAGCAAGATAGTAGACAGGACGGGAGAGACTGGATCGATACCGGATACTGGACACTGGATACAACAGCAAGATACCAGACAGGACGGGACAGACGGGATCAATACCGTATACTGTTTACACAAGCAAGATACAGGACGGGACCAATATAGGATACCGGACAGGGCAGGAAAGGATTGATACCAGATACACAAGCAAGATAGTAGACAGGACGGGAGAGACTGGATCGATACCGGATACTGGATACACGAGCAAGATACCAGACAGGACGGGAGAGACGGGATCGATACCGGATACTGGAAACTGGATACAACAGCAAGATACCAGACAGGGCGGGACAGACGGGATCAATACCGTATACTGTTTACACAAGCAAGATACAGGACAGGACCAATATAGGATACCGGACAGGGCAGGAAAGGATTGATACCAGATACACAAGCAAGATACCGGACAGGACGGGACAGACGGGATCGATACCGGATACTGGATACACGAGCAAGGTACCAGACAGGGCAGGACAGACGGAATTGATACCGGATACTGGATACACGAGCAAAACACCGGACAGGGCAGGACAAACGGGATCGATACCGGAACGAGATACCAGACAGGACGGGACAGACGGGATCGGTATTGGATACACAAGCAGGATACCGGAGAGAGTCAAAATACACGCCCCCAGTAATCAGGTCGGGGCCTTGCATGGCTGCTCTTGGTGTGTGAGTGTGTGTGTGAATGGGTAAGTGTGAAACACATTGTAAAGCGCTTTGGGAGGTCTTCATTGACTTGAAAAGCGATATATAAATGCAGACCATTTCCCATTTTGTTTTGATGTTTACTTGCAAACCAAGGATCCTTTATTTGGACACTAAAAATCAACTAAAAAAAGATAGCCCGGCTTTTGTGTTACAGTCAAAGTCTTCCTACCGTAACCTGCGAATGATCTTTGTCCTCCCTTTCATGTTATCGCCTTTTAAAAGGCTGAAGAAGAAGTGCCGCCTCTGCATTGTCTGGAAAAACGAAGTCTTTTGTCTGCTTGGAATTGCTGAGCTCGGCTCCTTGATGAGGGTGGGGGACTAGCCGGGGGCCCAACCTTGTCACCGGGAACCCTTTTGCCTGGAAAATGAGGGGCAAAAGGACACTGTCGTAATGTAAAATATTTCCAATTTCAAGGCTCCGGAACCCTTTTTGACCCAAAGAGCCTTAAAAGCGAAAAAAATGTATATTTCTATTTCAGGAAGCAAGCCACACCATATCCAGGGAGTGCAGAATTATTAGGCAAATGAGTATTTTGACCACATCGTCCTCTTTATGCATGTTGTCTTACTCCAAGCTGTATAGGCTCGAAAGCCTACTACCAATTAAGCATATCAGGTGATGTGCATCTCTGTAATGAGAAGGGGTGTGGTCTAATGACATTAACACCCTATATCAGGTGTGCATAATTATTAGGCAACTTCCTTTCCTTTGGCAAAATGGGTCAGAAGAGGGACTTGACAGGCTCTGAAAAGTCAAAAATAGTGAGATATCTTGCAGAGGGATGCAGCACTCTTAAAATTGCCAAGCTTCTGAAGCGTGATCATCGAACAATCAAGCGTTACATTCAAAATAGTCAACAGGGTCGCAAGAAGCGTGTAGAAAAACCAAGGCGCAAAATAACTGCCCGTGAACTGAGAAAAGTCAAGCGTACAGCTGCCAAGATGCCACTTGCCACCAGTTTTGCCATATTTCAGAGCTGCAACATCACTGGAGTGCCCAAAAGCACAAGGTGTGCAATACTCAGAGACATGGCCAAGGTAAGAAAGGCTGAAAAACGACCACCACTGAACAAGACACACAAGCTGAAACGTCAAGACTGGGCCAAGAAAAATCTCAAGACGGATTTTTCTAAGGTTTTATGGACTGATGAAATGAGAGTGAGTCTTGATGGGCCAGATGGATGGGCCCGTGGCTGGATCGGTAAAGGGCAGAGAGCTCCAGTCCGCCTCAGACGCCAGCAAGGTGGAGGTGGGGTACTGGTATGGGCTGGTATCATCAAAGATGAGCTTGTGGGGCCTTTTCGGGTTGAGGATGGACTCAAGCTCAACTCCCAGTCCTACTGCCAGTTTCTGGAAGACACCTTCTTCAAGCAGTGGTACAGGAAGAAGTCCGCATCCTTCAAGAAAAACATGATTTTCATGCAGGACAACGCTCCATCACACGCATCCAAGTACTCCACAGCGTGGCTGGCAAGAAAGGGTCTAAAAGAAGAAAAACTAATGACATGGCCTCCTTGTTCACCTGATCTGAACCCCATAGAGAACCTGTGGTCCCTCATCAAATGTGAGATTTACAAGGAGGGAAAACAGTACACCTCTCTGAACAGTGTCTGGGAGGCTGTGGTTGCTGCTGCACGCAATGTTGATCGTGAACAGATCAAAGCACTGACAGAATCCATGGATGGCAGGCTTTTGAGTGTCCTTGCAAAGAAAGGTGGCTATATTGGTCACTGATTTGTTTTTTGTTTTTGTTTTTGAATGTCAGAAATGTATATTTGTGAATGTTGAGCTGTTATATTGGTTTCCCTGATGAAAATAAATCATTGAAATGGGTATACATTTGTTTTTTGTTAAGTTCCCTAATAATTATGCACAGTAATAGTCACCTGCACACACAGATATCCTCCTAAAATAGCTAAAACTGAAAAAGCCCCACTCCAACTTCCAAAATATTCAGCTCTGATATTAATGAGACTTTTGGGTTCATTAAGAACATGGTTGTTGTTCAATAATAAAATTAATCCTCAAAAATAATGCCTAATAATTCTGTACTCCCTGTATTTGTACTCAAAATTCTACAAAACTGCCCACAAAAGCTAATTATTACGAGCATTTAATTTCACTGTGTGACATTAGAATATGTGATATAGTCCATGTAATAAATATTAAGCCAGAGTTTGTGTCCCATATCAAGATAAATATACCAAATAGAATTGGTCTCCCTCCCGCAGTTACTGACTGACAATTTTCTTCCTAAATAATGGTCTCAAAACGAGGTGCAAGCAAAGTTCTTTTGTAAAAATGTCACAAAATACTGCAATCCAGGATACCCAAGTGTTTACCTTCAGTGCAGACGGCGCTGGGGTAAGGAGAAAGAGTGTGCTCCCAGTGTATAGCTCTGCAATTCTTACTACTAGCCCATCAAATTGATGTTTGTGTTTTGCTAGAGCTTTTGGGTAAAAAGAATTGTTTTGGGTCAAAGCTTTTCCCATATTAAGATACATCACATAAAATTGGTCTCCCTCCCGCATTTACAGACTGACAACATTTGCGTGGGTTTCCTCCGGGCACTCCGGTTTCCTCCCACATTCCAAAAACATGCATTTCAGGTGAATTGGCCGGTCCAAATTGTCCCTAGGTGTGAATGAGCGAATGAGTTGTGTGTCCCTGTGTGCCCTGTGATTGGCTGGCAACCAGTTCAGGGTGTCCCCTGCCCACTGCCCGGAGATGGCTGGGATGGGCTCCAGCCCCCCCGCGACCCTAATGAGGATAAGCGGTACGGCTAATGAGATGAGATGAGATGAGATAAAGGTTTTAAAACAAGGTGCAAGCAAAGTCCTTTTGTAAAAATGTCACATAATACTGCAATCCAGGATACCGAAGTGTTTACCTTTAGTGCATACAGCGTTGGGTAAGGAGAAAGATTGTGCCCCCCCTGTATAGCTCCGCAATTCTTACCACTAGCCAATGAAATTTCTCTTGAGCTTTGCTAGAGATTTGGGGTAACAATAATTGTTTTGGGTTAAAGCTTGTTCTGTGGCTTTTCATCACAAAGTTTTTCAACAATAGACAGATTGTTTAATGCGCTTCCATCGATTTACAGCCACAGCAGGATCTGTTGGTGTGACACTATGACAAAACGCTAGTTAAAATTGTGTCCTATATATCCTGGACCGGACGCTTTGTTGATGGATGAATTATCATGGCTTTGAATGAAGTAGTTCATTTCAATGATTTATAAGTTATATTTTAGCTCCGAGTCTTATGTACTCATGAAAAAAGCCATAGATTACTCGCGAGCCATAGGTTCCTGACCCCTGATGTAACTTATTCAAAGAGAAAAATGTGTCCTTGACTGTACCATATTTTGAAAATAATGTTTATTACCTATATATAAATTGTATATAGCATACTGTATATAGAAATTGTAAATAAACTATATTTAGTCCAATAATGGATTTTAGACTTTTGTGCACTACTGCCTACGCCTGCAAGAAGGCCTTGATGTCGCCAAGTCGAAATCTAATTGGCTGAAATGAAAATGTCATTGTCACTTCTTATGTCTCAGGAGGGCTTGCAGATCTGCTTGTATATATTTCAGAGCCAGGCAGAAGTAATAGCTAAAATGTGATTGTTTAATGTTTCAATATAAAAGCACTCATGTGGAAGCATTACAACTGGGGGGAAAGCAATGAAAGGAAGCTCACAGACAATTTGGAATTAATTGATAAGTATTGATGGACAAAACATGGTTTAGGCCAGCAGAGATGGTATTGCAGGCCCTGACAGTCCAAAATGCTTAGTTAGCCAAAATCATGGCCGTCTAATTGAAGATATTATTTATTGCAGTCTTCCCCAAAGCGTCCCATTTGCTTCCATAATCTGTTCCAAGTTTTTTGGGACATAACTCTTTGCTCGTGAACGCAAGACAAATCAATTCAGCGCGAAGAGGGCGAGTGCACATGTTTTGAAACAGATGGAAGCCGGCGGTGAACGCGCTCAGAAACCATGCCGCGATCTGGGATTTAACGCTCGGGCGCATCTTCGGCTCGAATCAGCCGAGAAAAAAAAAGGGAACGGGAGCATGAACCGAGGGGGCACTCGACCGGAAGTGGAAAGGATGAGAACCGGACTCCAAAGGTCCGAAACCCCTGGGACGGGATGAGCCCCATTTGAAATGAAGCGCATCTGCTGCCCAATTGGCCCTTAACATGCATGTTCTATACTGTATAAGGAGGACCCATTCTGCAATATGTAGATTGGATCAATTCAAAATACCTGGAAATATATGCCACATAAATAAAAGAACACATTGAAGGATTTTATACATTTGACTATAAAGGATTTTATACAATTGAATACAAGTTACATTTATTGAGTTTAATGCAAGATATTCACTGACTGGGCTTTAGTTCAATAACAGGGCAGGCTGTTCCAAATGCAGAATATTTTGTCTAGGGAATTTTGATAACAGGATTCTGACGGAGGACGGCAGGTGTTGTTTTGAGAACAAGGCGCTGTGTTGTGAAAAACGGTGGGCGCAAAAGAATTCCTTGGCACGCCCATGGGAGGAGCCAAGGTGCCATCTTGCCAAATAAATGACAAAGGGCATGAATAAATGAATACATTACATTTATATCATACACTGAGGTATTCCGTGATTTGTTTATGTGTTCATTTATTTATATAGCATATATTTGTGGGTACCGTATTTATTTCACTTACGAAATTATTTCTACATGCGGCACAATTGCTCCTCCACAGTCTGATGGAATTTCAGTCATCGTAACCCTTTGGGACGCGATGAGCTCGATTTGGGTCTGTTTAAAACCAAGCACATCTGCTGCCCATGTTGCACCGACACGCATGTATGCTAATGAGCTTGTTCTACGTCTCTGCATCCGTCACGTTCTGTCGACTTTCCTCTATACTGGAAAAGTAGCCAATCATTTTTTGTTTACACGAGAACAAAAATCAATTACCTTTGACCCGCAGCATCCTCAAGCATCCCTACGATCGGATATTGTTTTCAAATGATGAATAAAGCCGATTCAATGGAAGACGGGAACCATGTTTTCTTTTGACCTTTAAATGTCGCTACTGTAGCGTCGCCGTCTCCGACGTTTAAAATAAAAAGAAAATCGATATTCTTTTTGATCTGACATGCCCAGCTGATCTTGCACCATTCAAAACGCTGACTTTTTCTCTTTGTTTTTTTTATGGATTGACATCTTTGGTTGGAAATGTAATGTAAGAACGTTTTTTTTTCATTTGAACTGTTTTCTGACGTCTTAAAGCAGAACAGTCATTCATGCACAGCATTAAATAAAGAAAATAGATATACATTTATATAACTACTCAAATTAACACATATCGTACCCCATTGCCCAAAAATGTTGCTCATTAACCATTTTTTTGTATAAAAAATAACATAAATAATACTTTAATGAAGTATTGTGTTGTCCATCCATCCATTATCTGCACTGCTTGTTACAATTCTGTCATTTGCCCTTACCTGCGCTCACTCTTTCAGCCCCAGCTGCCACTCGTTCCCTAATTATCCCTTTCCCTATTTAAGCACTTCATTCACGTTCACTCTTTGTCCGTCCGTCAGCGAACCTCAGATCATGCAAGGCAAGAACTTTTTGACTCTGGCTTCCGTTTTGATTCCCAACTGTTCCTGTATCCTGCCTGATTCCGTCCCCTGTTTCCTAAATCAATCCCCTGTCCCTCGCTTCCCAATCATCTCTGGTTACCCGACTTGCTTACGATCCCCGACCACACTTCATTCTCCTGTCCCGGCTACCTTGACTTGCTTCCGATCCACGACTACACTTCGTTCTCCTGTCCCAGCTACCTGACTTGCTTCCGATCCCCGACCACCCTTCGTTCCCCTGTCCCGGCTACCTGACTTGCTTCCAATCCCCGACCACCCTTCGTTCTCCTGTCCTGGCTACCCGACTTACTTCCGATCCACGACTACGCTTCGTCTTCCTGTCCCGGCTACCCGACTTGCCATCTGTCAACGGCCGCAAAGGCTTCCGGCTCCTCCTGCCCAGCAAGCACCAGATCGCTGTCTTTTCCTCTCGCCCCGACTTCCCCGATTCCTTAATAAAGCATTGTGTAAAACGAATTTGGGTTGCCTGCTTGTTTCAGTCGTGACACCGCTTATCTTCAGTAGGGTCGCGGGGGTGCAGGAGCCCACCCCAGCTATCAGCTGGAGCTAGCTAGAGATGGGGAAAGTTAGCTAGGGATGCATAGGGCTACGTAACAAGAAATACAAAGAAACTGTGTATCAGAAAATAGAGTCACATATCAAGCAATACATGGACTGACTAGAGATAGAGACAGCTAAAGGTACACAGAGCTACCTAGAGATACATTGAAAAGAGCTAGCTAGAGATAGAGAGACCTAGCAAGAGATAGCCAGAGATAGCTAGAAATGGAAATAGCCAGCTAGATATAGGCAGAATTAGCGAGGTAGATGCAGCTGACTAGAGAGAACTACAGAGTACTAGAGACATACTCACCAACACTACTGTTTTATGCTTTAGATTACCGTTTTTCTTCCCTTAAACGCCTTCCGTTTTGTTCGGTTTTTAGCATGAATCCAGTTTTTTTTTGTTTTCTTGTTTTTTTTCAAATTTAAACTACAAAAAAAGAATCTTGCCCCGGGACTAGTATTTCAGTCTAGGGCTGCTTTATCTTGAAGCGAGACCAGGTCTTGCTTTAAACAAGTATTGCTTTAAATTTCTCTTTTGTTAATGTTTGCCACTTCCAGTTTGAAACAAGCACATGTTGTTGTTTTTTTAAATATCCTGGAGACAAATTGTGTTTCACATATAAAAATAGAGTGCTCAAAAGCATTTTTAAATGCCAAAAGCTTGGCGGGTATGTAGAAATAGAGCTAGAGAGATAGATGGATGGCTTCTGGTTTATCTGCAGTGAGTGATAATGTCCAGAAAGCACTTTCAAAAACACTTTAACCTATCACATTTGTGTATTTGTATGTTAATCCCGCATTTTTTCTACGCTGATACCTCGACCTGTGTTTGTATAATCGTATGCATTTAAATAATGGAGTGAATTGTGCACATCAGCTCACTCTTCACGGGGAGATTATGGTTTGGTCAGTCATTTCATAAATAAGAGCCCACTCTGTTTATTTATTTAGCCATACCAAAGGTTTCAGTGTGCAATTTTTTTAAACAAAATGTCAAGTCATGTTTATTTATGACGCCCTTAATTACAAAGAGTCTCAAAGGGCTGCACAGACCACAGACTATTGCAAACTACAGACTATTATCACATCGTCCCCTGATCTAAAACTGACATGAGGGCAAGGAAAAACTCAAAAATCACAACATGAGTCAAGTCGAGTCATGTTTATTTGTGACGGCCTTAATCACAAGGAGTCTCAAAGGGCTGCACAGACCACAGACTATTGCAAACTACAGACTATTATCACACCATCCCCTGATCCAAAACCTACATGAGAGCAAGGAAAAACTCAAAACCCACAACGTGAGTTTTTGTGTTACACCCTTAATCACAAGGAGTCTCAAAGGGCTGCACAGAGCACAGACTATTACAAACTACTATGATTACAGCAACCCCTGATCTAAAACCTACACGAGAGCAAGGAAAAACTCAAAAACCACAACATGAGTCAAGTCGAGTCATGTTTATTTGTGACGGCCTTAATCACAAGGAGTCTCAAAGGGCTGCACAGACCACAGACTATTGCAAACTACAGACTATTATCACACCATCCCCTGATCCAAAACCTACATGAGTGCAAGGAAAAACTCAAAACCCACAACGTGAGTCAAGTCAAGTTTATTTGTGACGCCCTTAATCAGCGTTTTAAAGGGCTGCACAGACCACAGACTATTACAAACTACTATGATTACAGCATGCCCTGATCTAAAACCTACATGAAGGCAAGGAAAAACTCAAAATCATTATTCCCGGTGATCCCAAGAGCCAAGAAGAGATCTGCAGGTTCGAGAGCGTTCTCCATTCGAATGCTCTTCCCCCTGAGATTCAATCTGCAACCTCAGTGGAAATGTTTAAATCTAAGCTTAAAACACACTTCTAGTCTATAGCATATGAATAACCTAGATTTTATGTTGACAATCTCCGTTTATCGGTGTATTATTTTTCATTATTTAGGTTTTAGATCAGGGGATGGTCATAATAGTCTGTGTTTTGCAATAATATGTGGTCTGTGCAGCCCTTTGAGACTCTTTGTGATTAAGGGCTATACAAATAAACATGACTTGACAGTTAAATTGTATTATATTACTGTACATTATATTGCATTGTACCATATTGTATTGCTTCACATTGCATGGTGTCAAACTGTTCTACAGTTTTTTATACTATAGCTCAGATTGTATCATTACATTATTATTAATATAGCCAAATTGGTAACATTGTAACAGACAACTAGGTGAAGACTTCCGAAAAGAGCCGGACGATACTTTGAGCGCGTTTTCCCGTGAAACCGACAAGGTGCTGCCAGTCCTCAAAGCAGATGTTTCTTTCAACAAATGACGGCTGATTGAAAGCATCTTGTAACGTAATAGATGGACTGTCATTCTTTGAGTGCTGAAGGGAGGCTGGATGGGGGGAGGAATAAGGAAGGAGGGAGAGAAGGGAGGCTGACGCGTCCAATTAATCTCACGCCGGCTTGTCAAACGCAAACCCAAGATGGCCGCCTCTTGATGTGGGAAACGTCGCCTTGGCTTTTTTGTTTAAGCTCATTTAGTCATTCATCATTTTAATGGATTTGCTTTTCTTTGTTTTCGCTTTCACTTTGTTTTTTTCCGAAAATTTAAGCTCGGCGAGCTTTAAAAAGAATTTGGGTTAAAAGTTTCTCTTTTTTATTCGAGTGAGTAGGGTTAAACTTGTTTTAAGATGTTTGTTTTTTTAACAATATAGGTAACATTCGATTTACTACAGTGATTGGTTCCAAAGACATTTTGTATTTAGTGGAGAGGATCCTAACGTGTTTTCAGTTGTTTTTTTCCTTTTTTTGACTGTTCTTGGCTAGTAAAGCTTTGGACTGTACAGTAACCTCATATTTGGCATTTGTTTAGCCTTATTCCTTGTTGTAACTTTTTCGTTCCCATCTTATTTCTCATTTCTTGGTACTTGTTGGCTTGCGCTGTGTGGATAGCTCCGCCCACCTCTACCAGTCACCCAATCAAGTAGCCCCGGGTACTTGTCTGACTTTTTTGGGTGTTTACAGTTTGTTGTTTTATATTTATAAAAAAATGACTGAACATTATTGTACCTACGTGTTTTTGGATAGTTTTAATGGGGTCAAGGGGAATAGCAAAAAGCGCTATGCAATGGGACGAGAGATAATGACAACAAAAACACAGTCCAAAAAAATCAAGGCTGAATATATATTAAAGTTTTACTAGCCATAAAGGAGGCATCGATGAGCGGTGCAGACAGGTGGAAATGTCAACCGATCCAACGTTGGGGATCTGTCCGTGCTCCTTAAATGCAGCATACAGTGCCTTTCAACACTACTGCTTCGCCTTTTGCCCCTCAGCAACACCTACTAAAAATCTAACTTGAAAAAAATTACTTCTGTTTCCAATTAAACCAAAAACTTTTTACCTCGACACTATTATTTTAGCCTGAATAGACCGCTCAAACGATTGCATAGATTTCCGTTTTGCAGTGTATGTGCATTCTTCGGTTTAAAACAAGCACAGGTTGTTTATTTATTTTTTTTGTATTCTAGAAGTGTTTTGCACATAACTTTAACTGTCATAAGGTTGGCATTTATGTGTTTGACGCTAGTTGCTCCTTATCTGGTAATGAGTCCCCTGGCGCCCTCTGATGGGCAAATATCATGCTTACTGGGTGCCAAAATAGTCAAACACAAAGCTTGGCCGCCACATTCTGTGGTCCCGGGCGTTGAATTGAATAAAATGTGTCTTTGTTTATAAATGAGCATGATACCTATGCTCATTTTCTAGCTCTGGTTGTAACTACGAGTGTAAATGAGCAAATTTCTCTCTAAACTGCACGCGTACGGAATTGAAATGAAAAAATGAAATGATCTGCATTTATATAGCGCTTTTCAAGTCAATGACTTCCCAAAGCGCTTTACAATGTGCTCCGCATTTCCCAATAGCGGCCTTGCAGCCATATAAGTCGCTAACCTGCTTATTGGGGGTATTTGGGGTTCAGTGTCTTACCCAAGGACACTTAGACATGTAACACGGACGAGCCGGGATTCGAACTGGGATCCCTTGATCCCTCCCGAGCTACTGCCGCCCCATTGCGCACTTCCCAGACCCTCTCTACACACAAGAAAATCTGGATACATAAGAATCACTGCACAAAATCAAAACGTTAATTCCCTAGGAAATTTGGGCAGAATTACAGTTCAAGTGGGTAAAAACAACGTGGGTTTCCACTGTGTGTTTTACATGCAGTATTTTGAAGTCAATGTCAACACAAGATTGAATAAATGAAAGTAAGCCCGTATGAGAGATGGAGCTGGAGAGAAAAGAGGGTTGTGGTTTGGGGTACTGTCGAGGCAGGGGAAACCAGAGGTACGCGTCCCAGCAGTTAAAGTAGTGGATGCATGTTGTGCGTAACTTTCAGTAATTGAATGCCTTTTCACGGTGTGTCAAATATGTTTCTTTCTGCTTGACTATGGTAATAAATAAACTTGACATTGTTTGCTTATTTTGTGTTGTCAAAAGTCACAGGAGTTTGACTTTTCACATTTACATGAAACATATGATCTATTTCTTGTCTTATAGGTTGCTGAAAAATCTAGTGTTGCATTCAAATACTGTAATTTGGAAATATCTCAAGTCAATCCTTTTTCCAACACTACTTCCACTAAAAAAGTGTGATTAAATACAGTTATATACTATATTGTGCAACCCACTAGATAAATCCACACAATTTCAGCATTATATAACAAAAGATACTTTTCTAAAAACGGATCTCATGTAAAAGTTTTTGCATAAACCTGTTGATGGCCATACCACCCTGGAAATACCTGATCTCGGAAGCTAAGCAGGGTAGGGCTTGTAAGTACTCGGATGGGAATACCAGGTGCTGTAGACGGGTCATTTGGCGCCCGATTTGCTGTGACAGCACTGACTGTACCCCTGTTGTGGTTTAATGGAGTCGAGCTTGACATAAAGAGAACATATTAGTTTAAAACGGGAAATTCCAGACTCCGGTTTCCTCCCACGTTCCAAAAACATGCATTTCAGGTGAATTGGCCGGTCCAAATTGTCCCTAGGTGTGAATGAGCGAATGAGTTGTCTGTCCCTGTGTGCCCTGCGATTGGCTGGCAACCAGTTCAGGGTGTCCCCTGCCCACTGCCCGGAGATGGCTGGGATGGGCTCCAGCCCCCCCGCGACCCTGATGAGGATAAGCGGTACGGCTGATGAGATGAGATGAGATGGGAAATTCCAGGCTTGTTTCTCCAGAGTTTAAATGTCAGCGAGTGTTACTAATAAATACACTCGTTTGGATTGGATTAGCTCGCGAAATAACAACATTCCCCTGGCAAGCTGATAGGAATTTGGATGTCAGGCCGACCCCAACGATGTTCTTGGGAATTGTGTAACTTTGGAAAATCGAAAGAGGACGAAAACATTTTGAAAAAACATCGTGAGGGGACGTGCTGAGTAACATGAGATGTTGTCTGAGGATATAAAAAGCTGATTGTCTCTCAGACAAATGAGAACTCTGTTTTGAACTCTGACAAAAATCAAGAAACGGCTCTCCCTCTCCCGCCAAGATCTACCTGCATCTTGTTTTTATGTTTTGGGGCGAGGCAATGAGGTCTGCTCCGAAACCCCCCGGGGTAAAGTGGGTAAAAATGATTTTTTTAATTCATTAATATGTAAAAATAATAATGAACCATTGCAGAAATCCCAGCAAAATGTATCTTGATTTAATCTCGGATTTTGGACGCGTTTGAAAATGATTGGGTTGCCACACTCAGGATTGAGATTCCTCATCGTTGTTTTGAGCAATGCTCTCAGACTTAGCGGAATTGCTCAGACCTGTGGAACCTTAGAAGGAACATTGAAGAACATAAGTCCAGCAGATCGTAAGTCAGATGTTACCCATAATATATTTTTACAATGCCCCCATAAAAACTCGTCCCGTTTTCACAAAGTATTACTTTTCCATATCACACGTCCATCCCACTTGCTTTCCACCAATAATAGACTCGCATTTCCTCAGCTGAAAACCAATCACAGCAAAGCTTTATCCAAAAAGTAACCATTATTAGTATTGCTTTTGGTTTTACTACCTTCCGGGACCTTAAATCTGCACATTTCAGATCAAAGTCAAAATCCTCTTTTTGAAAATAAATAAAGAGATTATAAAAATGTGCTTATTGCAGATATGAATCTACCGTTGATGTGCTTTTGTCCAATATTGGGGAAAAAAAAATGATAAGAACAAACAAAGAAAAAAATGCTCCCTGCAGACAAGCTTAAAGGTCTTAACAGGTTAAAGGATTGATTTGTATTTTGTTTGTGCCCAAAGCTTGCATTTCATTCTCATATTATTTGTAGAGTAATATGTTTTCTGTCTTTCTTGTTTCTATAATAGTTGATTTGATCACAAAGGTCATATTCTCTTGCCGGATGCTAAAAAGTGAGACACACGCATTCACAGACACATTTTAGAGATTCACTAGCATATTTGACTTCCTATATTAAGAAACCAATGCAATAGATTTATAATAATATCCTTCTAACATTTCCACGGTATTTGAATAACCCTGGTCGAATAAGCACAGTTTTTCTCAATACAGACACTCTCCTACTTTTACATCCGAGTTACAAAAAACGTTGGATACAAACATTTTTTTCAACCCTATTTTTAATAAATAATCTGGTAATAATATAGTAATAATGTGATCATTTTTTGCTTCACTGACTAATTTAGTATTGATAATTATTTTAATCAATTAAAAGAAAAGAATAAGAATCAATGTCTTCACAATTGTATTTATCTTTTTAATGATTTATATGAAAGGAAATGCAACAAACTCAATTCCAATTAATGGGTTTTATCAAGCGAATAGGCATAAAAATGTGTGTTTTTTTTAGCTAGCTATTTGGCTACATTATTTAGCTTTGTAGCCAACTATTTTCCTAAATTTTTAGGTATTCAGCAAGACATCTAACTAGCTTTTTACGTTTATTTAATGCTATCTAGCTAACATTTTATCTTTTTTCTTACTAGTTAACAAGCTAAATGTTAGCGTCCTTTCTAGCTAGATATCTAGCTTTCTATCTGGCTATTTAGTTGGCTTTTTACTCTTTGTTTTTTCACCCGTTTAATTTTTTAGCCAATTATCGAGCTACTTTTTAGCTATTTAGCAAGACATCCAGCTAGTTTTTTACATTTATTTAATGCTATTAAGCTAACATTTTATATTTTTCTACTAGTTATCAAGCTAAATGTGGGCGTCCTTTCTAGCTATCTATCTAGATTCCTATTTGGTTATTTAGTTGGATTTTTACTCTTTTTGTTTTTTACCTGTTTACTCTTTTAGCTAATTACCGAGCTACTTTTTAGCTAATTAGCAAGACATCTAGCTAGCTTTTTATATTCATTTAATGCTATTAAGCTAACATTTTATCTTCTTTTACTAGTTATCAAGCTAAATGTTAGCGTTCATTCTAGCTAGCTATCTAGCCTCCTATGTAGCTATTTAGTTGTCTTTTTACTCTTTTTGTTTTTTACCTGTTTACTTTTTTAGCTAACTATCGAGCTACTTTTTAGCTATTTAGCAAGACATCTAGCTAAGTTTCTGGATGTCGAATTGCTGTAAGTTAGCCGTTTCCAACCACAAACTCAGCCAAGACAAGGAAGAGCCTCGGGGACCCACAATTCGTTCACGAGAGCCTTCCTTTTTCCTAAAGTGCGCACAAGAGCACGCACACCAGGGCCCCTTCATCCACACGAAGTGACCAGACTCTCCAGGTGTATAATAAAAAAAGTTTTCATTTAAAGCGTTCATTTGTAATCAAAGAACAATGTTTTTCACATGAGTGCCATGTCAATAAATCGTAGTTTGTTAATAATCAAACCACGTTGCATTCTTTACTATGTATCTATATATAAAAAAGTTCTCCGGACGGATCAATCATTATTAATATCATTGAACTACAAAATTGATAAAGTAAGGCTATAATACAATGTGTTTGGAGAATTGCTTCTTTCATGATAAATTCGTCAGAGACAAAACGAGGCAATTTTGGTAACTAATTTGGGTGGGACATTGGGAGCACCACCTGCTGGTTGAATCAATCACCACCGATTCTAAACCAAAAAATTATAACTAGAAGTTACCTAACTCTCCAATTGAATAACAAAGTTTTAAACGTGTTCATTTGGTCCAAAAGATTAATGTTTTACATATGTGTGACATGTAAATAAATCCTAGTTTGTTAATAATACAACCAGGTAGCATTCTCTATTATATATCTCTATAAAAAAAATTATTTCCAATTTTGGATAAAATCAATATTTATAATGATCAATCATTATAAATATTAATGAACTACACAATTGGTAATGTAAGGCTAAAATACAATTTGTTTGGAGGTTTGCTCCCTTCATGATGAATTCTAAAGAGACAAAAAGAGGCAATTTCGGGAACTACCTGTAATTTGGTGGGTAATCGTGAGAACCACCTGCTGACTGAATTGGTCACTACCGAATGAAATTCTAAACCAAATAATTATAACAGGAAGTGACCAAACTCTCTAATTGTCTAACAAAGTTGCGCACGCACCCAGAGTTTTCCCTTGTTATCAAAAGAATCATGTTTTGCATATGTGTGCCATGTAAATAAATTGTAGTTTGTTGATAATCAAATCACATTGCATTCTTTATTATGTGTCGATATATTTTTCCTCCGGACTGATCAATCATTATACATAATAATGGACTACAAAACTGATAATGTCAAGCTGTAATACAATACGTTTATAAGATTGTAGATTTTTTTCATGAGGAAGCAGAGACAAAGAAAGGCAATTTTTGGGAACTAATTCAGTGGGTAATCGTGAGCACCACCTGCTGGCCGAATCGGTCACCACCAAATTGGATTCTAAACCAAAAATGTATACAGTGGAACCTCGGTTTTCGAACGCCTCTCAGTTCGAACAAATCGGTGTCCGACAAAAAATTTCGAGAAATTCTTGCTTCGCTGTTCGGTCAAAAAATCGGAGTTCGAACGCCGGTAATGCGTGAGTGCGTACGCTAGGGTGCGATGCTGAGCGGCGTACGGGTGTAGATCGTGTAGATCGCCCCCCACCCCTCGTGACCAACTGTTATCGCGTGCGGACGTGCTTCGTTTGTTTTGCTTTCGCTTTTAATATAGGTGTACGAAGTGTTTTAGCCCCTAATTATGCCTCCGAAGAAAGTCAGTGCAAGCAGCAAAGTTGCTACAGGTGAAAAAAGAAAAGTAGTGCATACAACTATTGCATTTGAGAAAGAAATAATAGCAAAATATGAAGGAGGTGTGCGAGCGTCTGGTCTTGCTAGGGAATACCCCACCGTCCACCTGCGCCTTCTGCTGACCACCACAAAGGTAAGAAATCCTATTCATAATTATTTTCTTACGGAAGATTACGATAACGCGAACGTACGATCAGCCTGGGTTAGCTTTATGATTACGTTAAACAGTCAAGGTAAACATTCAGGGTGTTGGAACGGATTAAAACGATTTACATTATTTTTAATGGGAAAAATGATTTCGGTGATCGAACAAATCGGTTTTCGAACAGGGTTCTGGAACCGATTATGGTCGAGAACCGAGGTTCCACTGTATATATAATGGAAAGCATTTCCCCCCATATATGATATTGTTCTTCTCCTAAAATCCACCCAAAAATAACTCCAAAAAATACAATTCCACATCCAAGATGTCACGAAAACACCGAATATCGTTCTCGGCAGCCTAAAATTTTGTTCCTGGAGCTCTCAATGCAACAGGAGGTAAACCAAGGATGTTTTGCACTCTAAACGAGATTAGATGTTGTATTCCCCGTTCCCTCAAAGGACCGCGTCTGATTTAGAGCGACCTTTTTTGCCTCCTTGTTTACAGCATTGATAATTAAATCTAGGGAGCGTGTACGTGAATACCTTTTTTGCATGCTTGGAAAATAAAAACGCTGGAAACTTCCTCCGTACATGTTCCTAAATCCCCGTTTGACATTAAATTCACCGCTAATTCTCATCCTGGGGGATCAAACCAATTTCTCATGCTGCTAATCCTGCATGAGCGTCATGCGTGCACACTAATCCCGAGGGGGGAAAAAAAAAAGTTATGACATCTCATTAGAGAGCAATAGAGGATCTTCGTCTTTTGGAGCAGGGAAGGGGAATCTACAGCACAAATATTGACCTACTACAAAAAAATTCCCGACTTGTGCCTTTCTATTTCTCCACCATGCTGTGTTGCTTTTTTTTTTCAAATTTCATAAACACAAAATCCCCATCAGTCCTTCAAGATTGAGGAACTGGGATGGGGGAGAAAATAAAATGCTTAAAAAAATGAAATATAATCCAAAGGAAATAAGAAAAAGGGGTGAAATAAGGGAAACACCTGAAAGAGGAGGGAAGAGAAAAAAGGAAAAATAAAAAAGACTGACAAGAGGTAAAAAGGGGAAAACAAGGGAAGCAAAAGAAAGAACACAAGGGAAATAAAAATGTGGGCTCAAAACATTAGAAAAAAAGGCACTCCATTTGAAAAAAGAAGAAAAAAAGGAAAAGTTAAAAAACACAAAAGGCTAAAAAGGGGTGAAAGGAAGAGATAAAAGTAGAATAAATAAAAGACCAATAGACATGAATAGGGAAAAATAAGAAAAAAATAAAGAAGGACAAAAAAGTGAAAAAAACCGGCAAAAAATAAAAAAATCTATACAAAAAAAGAGGAATCATGAGGGGAAATATAACAGCCCATCTGTAAAAAAAAGGAGTGGGGAACGGAAAATTGAGAAAGACAAGTAGGAAAAAAATAGACAGAAAAAGGAAGAACAGAGGGAACAAGGAAAATAAGGGAAATCAAAAACTAAGAGAGAAAAAAAAATCTGAAAAGAAATGGTATAGTCTGCCTAATAAAGAGGGGGAGAAAAGGAAAGAGAAAGAAGAGAAATTCAGAAAAGGGAAAAATAAACCTAATTAGGAAACAATAAGACAAAAAAGAGTAACAAGAAGGGAAGAAAAGAATGCAAATGAAATAAATAGAAATAAGGGGGACAACCTTAGAAAAAAATAACAGCCCACCTGAAAAAAGACATAAAAAAAGGAAAAAAAAAAAGCAGAAAACAAGAAAAATCCCCCCCAAAAAGGGCAATTTTAAAAGAGGAACACAAAAAAGGATTCAAATTTAAAAAGGCAAAGGAGAAAAAGGTGAAAAACAAAATAATAACAATAGAAGGGGGAAACAGGGGAAAAATACAAGTAGTAAAAACAAGAAAAAAGCTAAAAAGGGCAAAAAAGAAGAAAGAAAAAAAGAATTTATTTTCGTGAAATTGTGATTTACAACAGTTATTTGGCTACATTATTTAGCTTTGTAGCCAATTATCTTCCTAAATTTTTAGGTATTTAGCAAGACATCTAGCTACAGTGCATCCGGAAAGTATTCACAGCGCTTCACTTTTTCCACATTTTGTTATGTTACAGCCTCATTCCAAATTGTATTAATTTAATCTCTTATCTCAAAATTCTACACAAAATACTCCATTATGACAATGTGAAATAGTTTTTTTTTTTTTACTTTTTTTGAATTTATTAAAAATAGAAAACTAAGAAATCACATTTACATAAGTATTCACAGCCTTTGCCATGAAGCTCAAAATTGAGCTCAGGTGCATCTTTTTTCCAATGATCATCCTTGAGATCTTTCTACAGCTTAATTGGAGTCCACCTGCAGTAAATTCATTTGATTTTAACATGATTTGGAAAGGCACACACCTGTCTATATAAGGTCCCACAGTTGAGTGTGCATGTCAGAGCACAAACACCAAGCATGAAGTCAAAAGAACTTTCTGTAGACCTGCGAGACAGGATTGTCTTGAGGCACAAATCTGGGGAAGGATACAGAAAAATTTCTGCTGCTTTGAAGGTCCCAATGAGCACAGTGGCCTCCATTATTCGTAAATGGAAGACATTTGGAACCACCAGGACTCTTCCTAGAGCTGGCCGTCCTTCTAAACTGAGCGATCGGGGAAGAAGGGCCTTAGTCAGGGAGGTGACCAAGAACCCGATGGTCACTCTGTCAGAGCCCCAGCGTTCCTCTGTGGAGAGAGGAGAGCCTTCCAGAAGGACAACCATCCCTGCAGCAATCCACCAATCAGGCCTGTATGGTAGAGTGGCCAGACGATAGCCACTCGTTAGTAAAAGGAACATGGAAGCCCGTCTGGAATTTGCCAAAAAGCACCTGAATGACTCTCAGACCATGAGAAACAAAGCTCTCTGGTCTGATGAGACAAAGATTGAACTCTTTGGTGTGAATGCCAGGCGCCATGTTTGGAGGAAACCAGGCACCGCTCATCACCAGGCCAATACCATCCCTACAGTGAAGCATGGTGGTGGCAGTATCATGCTGTGGGGATGTTTTTCAGCAGCAGGAACTGGCAGACTAGTCAGGATAGAAGGAAAAATGAATGCAGCAATATATAGAGATATCCTGGATGAAAACCTGCTCCAGAGCGCTCTTGACCTCAGGCTGGGGCGAAGGTTCATTTTTCAGCAGGACAACGACCCAAAGCACACAGCCAAGATCTCAAACGATTGGCTTCAGAACCACTCCGTGAAAGTCCTGGAGCGGCCCAGCCAGAGTCCAGACTTGAATCCGATCGAACATCTCTGGAGAGATCTGAAAATGGCTGTGCACAAACGTCTCCCATCCAACCTGATTGAGCTTGAGACTTATTGCAAAGAAGAATGGGCAAAACTGCCTAAAGATAGGTGTGCTAAACTTGTGGGATCATATTCAAAAAGACTTGAGGCTGTATTTGCTGCCAAAGGTGGATCAACAAAGTATTAAGCAAAGGCTGTGAACACTTATGTAAATGTGATTTCTTAGTTTTCTATTTTTAATCAATTCAAAAATCGTAAAAAAAAAACTTTTTCACATTGTCATAATGGAGTATTTTGTGTAGAATTTTGAGATAAGAGATTAAATTAATACAATTTGGAATGAGGCTGTAACATAGCAAAATGTGGAAAGAGTGAAGCGCTGTGAATACTTTCCGTATGCACTGTAGCTTTTTACATTTATTTAATGCTATTAAGCTAACATTTTATCTTTTTTTACTAGTTATCAAGCTAAATGTTAGCATCCTTTCTAGCTATCTATCTAGCTTCCTAACTGGCGATTTAGTTGGCTTTTTACTCTTTTTGTTTTGTATCTGTTTACTTTTTTAGCTACTTTTTAGCTATTTAGCAAGACATCTAGCTAGCTTTTTACATTTATTTAATGCTATTAAGCTAACATCTCATCTTTTTTACTAGTTATCAAGCTTAATGTTAGCGTCCTTTCTAGCTAGATATCTAGCTTTCTATCTTTAGTTGGCTTTTTACTCTTTTTGTTTTTTACCTGTTTACCTTTTTAGCTAACTATCAAGCTACTTTTTAGCTATTTAGCAAGTCATGGAGCTAAGTTGCTGTTTTAGAAATTCAAACTGTGTGCCCTTTGCGCTAATTAGTAAGAAAAGGTAGCTGTCAGCTTGAAATTGGTTGGAGACCCCCATTCGAGAATTTCTCACAACATTCCCTGGGAAACACTGTTGTATCGTCTTCGTTACGCCAAAAAACTAGCTTTGTTTTGGTCTGCAAACTGCAGACCTGCCCCAATCTTTAAGGTGTGCAAGGATACATTTGTGGTGGCCTGCTGAGTTTGCTGCTGCTGCGTTTGAGCTAATCCCTCTAGCAAACGTGTGAGCAAGACGCCGGAACTGACAAGATTATCGACGATAGCCTCTCGGAAGCAGACTTCATCTGCAATCTGTCGATTAGACTTCGAAAAAGATGGACCCCTGACCACGTCCTTGATGGACTTCCTGACACCCGCTGCCGTCCGGAACCTGACCATCCTTTGCACTGCAACACTGAAAAGGAGAACTCGAGAAGAAAGCGCTAATTTCACAAGACATTCGTATGCCAATCGTAAAAATGTTTGATGGAAGTTTCATTATGAAAATGTTATAGCCAGCTCTTCTCTAAATCGCTTTTTTCGAGAAGTCGAAAAATATCCGGGCGTTGCTGTAAATTAGATTTTGTATCGTGCACCTTTTTCCGAGGACAGGGCATTACTGTGGTGCTTCTTTTCACCGCTACCAGCGTGTGGCGCTGTGAGAGGTCACCCAGCATCCACCCCGAAGAAGAAATCCGCCTTCCTCTTCCTAGTTCGTATGTAAACATACTATACTGTATCTCCAGAACTTTGCCATATTCATTGTTTAATATCTCATGCATCCATTCAATATGGTTGGTGTAAAGTGTAAAGTAGAGGCGAGCCGTTTCATTTGAAATGAAAGAGGAATAAGAAAACTTGATACGGTTGAGAAAATGGTCGGACTGATTTTTTTCTGCCACTTTTTACCACGGACGAGGACCTTTTGAAGCACTTCTTCCAAGAGTAAGCTAAACTCAACTTTTTTTTTATCTTGCGTAAACAGTGCATACTAACTGTTCAGAAAACTAGGATACCAATAAACAATAGGATAAAAAAAACTTTAAAATAAAATAAAAAAATATTGTTGAAATATGGTGTACAGTGTAAAGAAGAGCCGAGCCGTTTTTTTTAAATGAAGGTGGAATAAGAAAGCTTGATGCGGTTGAGAAAATGTTTGGATCACTTTGTTTGGCCACTTTTTACTACAGAGGAGGAAGTCGCCTAACTGTTGAAGATTTATACATATATATGTATATGTGTAGGACTACAAAAACACTAATGTAATGCTACTAAAAAAACTGAAAACAAACTACAGAATTGCTGTATAATTGCTACAAAATAATATAGTAATGCTACACTGTCAGGACCGGAACTGAAACAGGACCCACTCGCGTAACGTTACTCGGAGTTTTATTGGGAAGAAGGGAAAGGATCGCACACACGACCCAGAGATTGCTGGTCGCGGAGAGCAGGCTGCTCAAACGCGGAAGTGATCGTTATTCGGGACGGGAGAACAGACATGGTCAAGATCAAAACAGGTCGTAATCCGGAACGGGAGAGACGGATCGTAGCGGGAGAAAAACAGGAGCAAAAACACAGGACAGGCGAAAATGGGATTGCCGTGTAAAAACAGACGGACCGACAAAAGGGGACTGACAGGACAGAGCTTAAATACTGAGAGGGAGCCAATCCACACCGACAATTGGATGCCATGGCAACCGTGACACACGGGCGGGGCCAGTTGGGCGCCATGGCAACAATACTACAGTAATACTATAAAAAATGCAATTATAGAAATCTTGCCAAACTACAAGTGTTATAACACAACGACAGCCGTTCTATAGAAATACGATAGAAAAACTACAAAAATCAGAGTTATCACCATTTATTTTTAAGGAGTTTAAACGACCCTCACTTATTTTTTTCTTCGCATTATTTATCCCAGGCAGAGGCTCGCGACCCTCTTTTGGGTCCCGACCCACCACTTGAAAAACATTATTAATTGCGTCACCATTTTGAATTTTTTTCATAAGCCGCAGTAGTCAAGCAACAGTTATCCCTCGATCTGTAAACCAATACTTTTTTAATGAGCGCGTCATTATTAGTCATACTCAAGAATAAGGTAGTAGCGAGGCCAGTATATAAATAACGTGTGACAAAGGCTGCCATCGCTATGGCGACAGAAGACGAAGAAGAAGAGTTATTGTTTGAAAAGTTAGTTTTTGAAAAGTGTTTTTATTTGTTTTGTTTTAGTTTGAGAGGAATGGGAGGAAGTTTAAGGAAGTAGATGATGACGGGAAGCTCAACAGGATAGGTGGGAACTACTATAACATCCTCGCTTTAAATCTGCCAGGCAACCCCGTGCGCATGCATGCTCCCAGCATGCTCTTTGTGTCACCGGCACAGCTCAGAGTTTAGAGAAGGGGAGTAAGAGGGTTTCCAGCAAATTAAAGACGTGAGCAAAATTCTATGAATCTCAGAATTTGTAAAAAGGAATCACCCGGAAAACTTCGCTGTCGCTACGTTTGCCTCGCGCATTTCCGATGGATTGTCAAAAGCGAACATTATTGGATCAGTTTTTCAAGAAACACCGGGCAAAAAAGTAATTGGATGTTATTATTACTTCATCTATTCTTCATTTTCTTATGTTACGAGTTTGGCTATCGCTACGTCTGCCTCGCGCATTTACGTCGAAGTGTCAAAACCCGGCAAAAACAGACATCATTGGATCAGTTTTTCAAGAAATGCCAGCAAAAAAGGAAAATGGATATTGTTATTCTTGCCATTATTACTCGTTTTTTACGTGATGTTGTCACGGCTGCTATGGCGCCCAATTGGCCCTGCCCGTGTGGCGCCAGCTGCGGCTCATTGACAGATTGGCTACCCTTCTATTTAAGCTCAGTGCTCTCACTCTCCCTTTATCAGTCCGTCAACAAACCTCTGCCCCGCAAGACGTGGGTTTTGACTCGGTCCCGTTTCCTGTTGGTATTTCCTGTCCTGTTTTATACCAGTTTCCAGTTTCGTTCCCGTCCAGTTTGTCCTGTTAATTTCAATATCCTATTTTGATATCAATCCTGTCCGTCCCGTCCTGTACGGTATGGACCCCATCTGTCCGATATCTGCTCGAGCAACTTATCGATCTCGTCGGCCTCTGGCTTCCTGTCATTCCACGCCAGACTGTCGCCTTACGGCTTCTGCCCAACGATCGCCGAATCACTGGCGTCTGGATTAACTAAATGACTGCCCCATTTCCCGTTAAGTAAAAGCTTGTGTCACAGTTGCCATGCCGCCCAATTGGTCTCCGCCGTGTGGCGCCAGGTTCTGTCACGGTTGCCACGGCACCCAATTGGCCCCGCCCATGGACACCAGCTGAAACGCAATGACAGATTGACTGCTTAAACCCTGTCTTGTGAGTCCCCTGGTGTCGGAGCGTCTGCGAAACTCCTCCTAAACTCTGTTGTGATACGTCAAGCCCTGTGAATCTCCGTTTTTGCCTGTGTTTTGCTCCTGTTTTGTTCTCGCCCCGATCTGTTTGATTTTGACCGCTTCCTCGTACCGAGCAATCTACTTCTGCGACCAACGATCCCCGGATCGAGTGTGTGCTCATTTCTCTTCTCACCAATAAACTGAGTAATGTTACGCGATTGGGTTCTGCTTCCCGTTTCCTGTTCGCTTGAGTGAGAAATGTCACGCATTTGGGTTCTTCTCTGTTACGGTTCTTGACACTACTAAAATTAGAAACGAAAATCCTCAAAGTAAGCAAGTTTATCCTGTGTAGCATCATAAAGAATCACACGACTCAATGACAGAAACGTATGCTCGTTTCAAGTAGTATTATTACGTTTTTATAGATCTCAATTCGTTTCTCAAGTAAAATAAAAACAAAAAATCCTCAAAAAGCTAAATTATCCCATGTAGCATGATTGAGATTCGCAGTAGAAAAACGTAATTCTAGAAACATTCGTCAAAAGCCGGCAAAAACAAAGTATAACTTGGCTTAACTAGTTAATTAAGTAATTAAGTGAAGAAAAAAAATCATATTTATTATTTTCTTTTTGAGTTTTTTTCCCACCTAGGATGATTTTAGATGAATTGATCGAAAGGCGATTGGCTGGCAACCAGTTCAGGGTGTCCCCTGCCCACTGCCCGATGATTGCTGCGATGGGCTCCAGCACCCCCGCGACCCTACTGAGGATAAGCGGTGTAGCTAATGAGATGAGATGAGATGATCGAAAGGCATTTATGTAACTTTATCTCTTTTAAGCAATGTCCCTAAAACAAAAAATATAAAGGTGTGTTATTTTTTTATACCTGAAAGAATCCCTGGGGTAATATATATATATATATATATATATATATATATATATATATATATATATACCGTAAATTCCGGACTATAAGCCGCTACTTTTTCCCCAAACGTTCAACCCTGCGGCTTATTCAGTGATGCGGCCGATTTATGTAATTTTTCTAACGGCCGCCAGCGGCGCTCGAGTACAAAAGGTAAGATTTAGACCGGTGGAATATATGCGCAGAGGAAGACTGCAACTTCTTGACTTGCGCATAAATTAAATTAGCGTAAACATACCCTCATCATGCAAAATGCAAAAAGAAAGGCACATGACGCAGATTTCAAGCTAAAAGCATTCGAGCAGTCCGATAAAGAAGGAAACAGAGCTACTGCACGAAATCAGGAGTGGATGAGAGTTCCAGCGACAGTTACAGCGCGAGTAAGGCCGCGGGAGCGTGGGACGACGTCTATAAGACAAAGTTTCTTTCCGACACTGAGGAAGACGACTTTGATGGCTTCAGTTCTAAGGAGGAAGATGAGGACGGTTTACCGTGATTTTTACAAGTACGGTGTATTTTTTTTTTTTTTTACCATACCTGTTTACTGTGTTGCGAGCGTGTTGCTACCATTAACTGCCCTGTCACAGGCCATGTTTGGGATGAAAGTTATATTATTATTATTAAAGCTTTGAAAACTCTCTTGGTGTACCTTCTTTGTAAATATGTGTAACCCATGAATAATATGTATTTGCAACTGTATATTTTTGTAATGTATTTACTTGGATTTATTTTAGACACTTATTCTGATATGTTTTGCACGGGCGAATGAAAAAGGATGGGCGGAACAAACGGGGGGTGATGGGAAGTGGGGTAAAGGTGAGGAATAGACTGACCTGTTTGTGGCCGCGGTGGACAATAGTGGATATATATTTTTCCCACACTTACCTTTCGAAATATACCCTTTTTTCCTTGGATTACTTTCAACGGTACCCGGACTCTGCAGGTCTGCATCAAACCTTTAGTACCGGTATCATTTTGCCGGCTGTGATTTTTGGACTGTGTACTTTAATGAAGGACATTTGATGCTAGGTCCTTAGCTTGGCCCAACGACATCTGCTTCACGGCCAGAAGTTTACGGCCGTAGCAAGGCTTTGATGCTAGGTCCTCAGCTTGGCCTTGATGCTAGGTCCTTAGCTTGGCCTCTTGCCATGATCTTTGATTTTTGCATTTCGGAGATGGAATAAGAGCTTGCTCTGTCCACTCTACGCATCGGCCTGGTATTGCAGTACTTCCGGGAACGGTGCATTCGCAATGATCGCAGCAAGGCTTTAGGGCTAGGACCTTAGCTTGGCCTTTTGGCTGAAAGTAAGTGTCCCGGCTCCTAGGCTTTGTAGCGTATTATGAACTGACCGATAACGGATAATGGATAATGAATAACGAAGATAGAACAATAACCCTTAAAAACCCCAAAACCCCCAATCGCGGGACTTAAAGTCGGGTTTGGGTACGCATGCGGCTTATATACAGGTGCGGCTTGTCTAAGTACAAAATCGGTTTTCCTCTTTAAAGGTGGTGGGTGCGGCTTATAATCAGGTGCGCTCTATAGTCCGGAATTTACGGTACAAGACTTTGTGTTGTCTTCCCATCCATTGGCACTTCATTCCATCACTCTTGAATTGCAGTTATTAAGCGGCAAAGCTTGAACAAAAATGATCAAGCAATCATTTTTTTTTGTTTTCTTTTCAAAGGTTCGAAAGTGCTTTTTTGAAAAAGTTTCCGTTTCCTGGCACTTATTGAAAGACAGAAGTGTGTGTGTATGTGGGGGGGATGAAATAAAAACATTTTGGTGATGAATTATGGCAGAAACCTTGCGGCAGAATGTCAGGAATATTTCGAATGTTTTGTCTGAAAGAAGACTTTTCAGTTTGCTGTTTGTTTGGAATAATTCAACTCTGTCATCGCGTTAATTAAGTTTTCAACCCGGAAATTGCCTTCCTAATTAAAATTGAGCAAAAAAAAAACGGTCTTTTCTGTCCACTTGCTGGGAATCAGCCCAATTAAGCAAGCGTTGTTGACTTATTTTGCATTTATTGGGATGTTTGCTTGTCCCCGTTACTATAAAAAGAGAAGGAGCTGATGTTTTCTTTTCGAGATGTAAATTTACCGTTGGTGTAATTATGATTGAATTATTTAGAAAATGTGCAGCTCCTTATGCACTCGTGAAAATGTATTTCTTAACACCGTATTTTTCCCTTATCAATTACCGTATTTTCCGCACTATAAGGCGTACCTAAAAGCCTTTATTTTTTTCAAAAGCTGACCATGCGCCTTATAATACAGTGCGCCTTATTTATGGATCAACATTAAGTTTTCCAACTAACTTGCAGCCGCCGACTAGATTTTCCCCCGAACGCCAAGTAGTCCGCGGTGTTTGCTGGGATTTATTTACCGGCGTTTCATTGGCTAACCAATGTGTCAATCATCATTTGAATCGATTACTATTGGCTAAAGTTATTCGGAGGTCAAGGGGCGGATCCTTTTTATTATTTACAGGCTGGCATTGGCTTGAAAGGCAAAACAAAGCCTGCAATTGGCCGAAAAAGATGTGTCAATCATCAGTTGAATCGATCACTATTGGCCAAAGTTATTCGGAGGTCAAGAGGCGGATCCTTTTTATCATTTACAGGCTGCCATTGGCTTAAACGGCAAAACAAAGCCTGCATTTGGCCGAAAAAGATGAATGCGTATAGCACTTGGCTGACGGCACACAGAAAGCATTTTTTTCTATTCTGGACTTGTAAATATGTTATTCTCCTGGATTTACTCCACTCACGGATATAAGAAGACATTGGCTGCACATTATTATGAACACAACGACTTCGGTGAGCTACTCCGGGTTTGATATTATCCCTGTATCTTGTTTCAGACTGAACTCGATGTTTCTGTGATAAGCGGTGCAGATAATGGATGGAATGGAGTGTCTATTTTTAAATGAAACTCAATTCCAAGTGTTTATTGTCATATGCACAGTAAAGTTGCGAGCGAAAAAGAAAATAGAAACTAAGGAATGTGTGGCATTTCTTGAATCCCAAGACTTTAACCTTCCGAATGATGGAACGATGCATTTGAGTGACATCGTACGGACACCTCATCCGCACGTGTTCTCGACACGTATTTGCGTCTTTGCAAGCTTTGGGAATGTTAAGGGGGTAATAAGTTGGACTGAACTATCTGACTGTTTTGTCCACGTTCCCATTGTAGCGCCTTATAATCCGGTGCGTCTTATGTATGTAAAAAAATAGGACCAAAAACGATTTTTTTCGGGGTGCGCCCTATAACCCGGTGTGCCTTATAGTGCGGAAAATACGGTATTTTACTAAAGTATAATTAATTTATCTCGTAAAAGAATAGTGATATAATAAGTAGAATGATTTAAAATAACAGACATTTTCCTTTTAAGATCAGAAAAATAGTATTTACATTGTGCAACATTTTTAATTTTCTGCCTAAACGGACAATTTTGCCCATTTTAAGGACCATCTTTCCCGTGTTGCTGAGAAAAAAACCTACAAACGAGGAAAAATAATACTTCAGATAAACAAAGTAAAATATGCCAATGGGATGAATTATATAATAAAATTAAAAATCAAATTTTAAAAGTTGAGTTGCGTGAAAATGTGTGGTTTGTTTTAATCAACCGAAAAGATTCGGATTACAAACAAATTCAACCAATCCGGATAATTCTTGGATTTTTTAAGCAACCCTTAAATTGTACTTGTATTATACGGAACAATTCTCCCAAAAATAGCTTGAATAGTAAACATATTAAATGTTTCCCTTTTTAAACAAACGTTTTATATTTTGGAATCTCCAAAATGGTATTGTTTGACATCAACAACCTAATCTATGAGTCCTTCAATGATATGCATGTTATGTATTTTAATTATTGTTCTCATTTAATGAGACGTTTTTTTGCTAATTTTGTTTAAAGTCAAATATATTGTAAGTATATTTATAAAGGATGTTTATGGGAAAAAAAACATGGTTCTTTTATTTACTGTTTAAAGGGACCGTGTGCAGTGTTCCTTCTAAGCTGCGCACGTGCGCAATTGCGCACTGCTCGCACATTCTCAGCACACAAGAAAATCGAGCCAGCGCACAAAAATGAGGGCTCAATATTATTAATTAAGAAGCGACTTAAGTCAAAGTTACAGTGCATGAAGGTAAAAATACACGGGTTCCCCTGACATTGTGTCCTAAATGCAGTATTTTGAAGTCGAGTCGAAGTCGAACGAAGTTGAGTAAAGTTAGTAGAGTTTGTCGAGAACCGGCTTCTTCGGCTCGGCTCACTAATAGGAACCGGCTCTTTCGGGTCCTAAACGGCTCTTCAGGTTGTTTTTGCTTCTTTAATCCCAACATGACCAAATATGATGTAAAATTATGCACAAAATGACTTAAAGGAAGGGGGAATAGAACAAAAAAGAAAAAATACCAAAATGAAAAAGTAGTGAAAAGCTGAGAAAAAAAAACAAAAAGAAGAGAAAAAAGAAGGAAACATTTAGAAAAAAAGCCAGAAAAAAAGAAAAGAAAGAAATGTAGGAAAAAAGTAAATGGAGAACAAAAATAAAAAAGAACCAGCTCGGAAAAAATAAACACAATAAGATTTTTTTTAAAGGAATTTTTAAAAAAGTAGAAAAAAACACTGAAGAAAGAAGAAAAAGTTTGTGTTGCATTCAAATAATTTCCAATTATATCGAGTGAATCTTTTGCCAACAATGTACTTCCACAAAAAATGTGTTTAAATACAGTTCTGTATCTTACAACCGAGTAAATAAGCCCCCAAAAATGTTAATATTATGCGACAAAATATATCAGGAAATAAAAAGAAATATCTTGTGAAAGAATTGTGGGAACAAACGATGTTTGTAGGCCGTACCACCTTTGCAATAGTACATGAGTCAATTCATTCAAAAGAGAAAAATCATTTTGCATTGCCGGAAACTCCGAAAAATGTAACGTGATGTTTTGGACATGTTTGATAATGATTTAGTTGCCACACTTGGGATTGCCGTTGCTCCCTGTTGTTTCAAGCGTTGCTCACCGACTTTGGGTGAACGCTCAGACCCGTGGAAAATTACAGGTAACATTGACCGTGTGTAATATTTAGTTCCCCCTAGTGGTACAAATTAAAAATTCATTCAATTAAAAAACATGTCGAATTATATACCGGGCAAAATACATGAACTATTATACCAAGGGTAGTGCATTCAACATTGGGTCAGGAGACCATTTTGCAATGTCAGAACATGTGAACTGAATACCATGCTTTAATTCAATTATTCGCAGTGACTGAGTTATCTGATCACACCGGGGTGTGACATTTGTTATCTTGCGTGTGGGCTACTGGGACGTTATCTCGGATGTGTGCATCAAAGGTCAATGTGACAACTACCCTCCAGGGAGCGGGCCAAACCAGAACCGGGAACCAGTATGCCAGAGAAACTGCAATTTAGTTTGCAAAAAGCCAGAAAGCTGACCAAAGGTCTGGTCAAACAAGCAGCACGGGACCAAATCTTGGTCTGCACCAATGTTCCCTGTAATTTTCCAGGGGTCTGAGCGTTCACTTAAAGTCGGTGAGCAACGCTTGAAACAACAGTGAGCAACCATAATCCTAAGTGTGGCAAGATAATTCATTATCAAACATGTCCAAAAATTGGCATCAAGTTACATTATGCTGAGTTTCCGTCAATGCAAAATTATTTTTCTCTTTTGAATGAATTGACTCATGTACGATTGCAAAGGTTGGACGGCCTACAAACGTCGTTTGTTCTTACAATTCTTTCATAAGATATCCGTTTCTTTTTTCCTGATATATTTTGTCGCATAATAATAACATTTTTGGGGGCTTATTGAGTCGGTTGCAAGCTACAGAACTGTACTTAATCACATTTTTTAGTGGAAGTACAATGTTGGCAACAAGATTCACTTGATATAATTGGAAATTAATTGAATGCAACACAAGCTTTCCTTTTTTTCTACTTTTTTTAAATTCCTTTAAAAAGAATCTCATCGTGTTTATTTTTTCCGAGCCGTTACTTTTTTCCTTTTTGTTCTCTATTTACTTTTTTCCTTTATATCTTTTCTTTTTTTCTGGCTTTTTAATTTTATTTTTCCTTATTTTTTTTCCTCTTCCTTTTCTTTCTTTTTTCTCAGCTTTTCACTACTTTTTCATTTTGGTATTTTTTTCTTTTTTGTTCTATTCCCCCCCTTCCTTCAAGTCATTTTGTGCATAATTTTACATCATATTTGATCATGATTGGGATTAAAGAAGCAAAAACAACCCGAAGAGCCGTTTAGGACCCGAAAGAGCCGGTTCCTTTTAGTGAGCCGAGCCGAAGAAGCCGGTTCTCGACAAACTCTACTAACTTTACTGAACTTTGTTCTACTTTGACTCGACTTCAAAATACCGCATTTAGGACACAACGTCGGGGAAACCCGTGTATTTTTACCCTCATGCACTGTAACTGACTTCAGTCGCTTCTTAATGAGTAATTTTAAGCCCTCATTTTTGTGCGCTGGCTCGATTTTCTTGTGCCCCGAGAATGGGCGAGCAGCGCGCAATTGCGCACGCACGCAGCTTAGAGGGAACACTGGTCTGCACTAAACCAAAAAGGTTCTGACCCAGTCCCAGCTTAACTAGCAACTAGAAAACCTTGCTGTCCAGCCACCTACAGCCCTCCAGCATCCCTCAGTGCTCCACCACTAAGGACATTCAGACTGGGCCTTCATCGAACCATAACTACAGTCCATCTCATGGTACTAAATATAGGAATTAATGGGATGTTAGGGAGGAAATTTATCAAATTATATCTACTTTATATTTAAGCCATGGTTATTTTCTATCTAGATCACAGGTGTCAAACAAATCTGGCCCGCTAAGGGATTGAATCCGGCCCACGAGACAACACTCAGAGAAGCGCAAGAGAAAAACAAGCTGCAGGTTGAAATATGTCAACTTGATGTTGCCAAACAGCACGGCGGCGCACAGCGGCACAGTTCATGTCATGGGAACCTGTCGTGGGTTCACATCCAGCTCCAGACTTCCTGTGCGGAGTTTGTATGTTCTCCCCGTGCTTGCGTGGGTTTCCTCCGGGCACTCCGGTTTCCTCCCACAATCCGAAGACATGCATTTCAGGTGGATTGGCCGGTCCAAATTGTCCCTAGGTGTGAATGAGCGAATAAGTTGTCTGTCCCTGTGTGCCCTGCGATTGGCTGGCAACTAGTTCAGGGTGTCCCCTGCCCACTGCCCGGAATTGGCTGGTATGGGCTCCAGCCCCCCCGCGACCCTAATGAGGATAAGCGGTACGGCTAATGAGATGTTGCCAAAGCCATGTTCCTCTCACAAAGACACTGTACTTATATTTATTTCTCTTTCTCTCTCTCTCTCTCTCTCTTTTCCACCCCTTATCTCCCACTCCCTGTCTCTGTCTCTTTCACTATTTGTGTCTCTTTTTTTCTCTTCCTTTGTTGTTCTTTGTCTCTTTCTCTCTGTGCCTTTTTAACTTCATTTGATCGAAATTCCTTTTTTCCTTTTCTCTCTTCTCTTTCTTCCTGCCCTTCGTGCTTGCTTTTCTCTTTCCCCCTCCTTCTGAGTTTCTATTTCGCTTTGGATTTCTTTCTTCCTCTCCCTTCCTTCTCTTTTTATCTCTTGTTTCTCACGCTCTCTCCCTCTCTCCCTTCTTTCTTTCTTTGTCCCGCCCTCTCTCCCTTTCCCTCCCCCTTTCTCTTATTTATTTATCTCTCTTTAATCTACTAGTCGGGCCCCCGACAATATGTTTGTTCTATCGTGTGGCCCCCGAGTTAAAACGAGTTTGACACCCCTGAACTAGATGGTGCCAGATTTAGACTTAGTCTTATGTGTTTTGTATTCTATTAAAAAGTTTCTTCTGTAGATGATTAGTGGAAAAAAAATAAATCGATAGATCCGAAGAGTGTGATTAAAGTATAAAAATACGTCACCTAAAGTTGTGAATAACTGCAGAAATCAATGAGTTTCATCCGTTTTTCCCGATATAGTGATCTCAAAACGTATGTGGTTCAAGATTTTATACATTTGACTATAAAGGATTTCATACGATTGACTACAAATTACATTTAATGCAAAATATATTCACTGAATGGGCTGTAGTTCAATGTTAGGGCAGGCTGTTAGAAAAGCATAATATTTTGTCTAGTTCTGTTGATAACAGGACCCGCGAGTGTGCTGGCACAGAGTGTTCCAGACATCACGGCGCTGTGTTGTGAGAACTTGGGCGCAAACAATTCCTTGGCACGCCCATGGGAGGAGCCGAGATGCCATCTCGCGGTGAGACGTGGGCCAAGAAGAGAAAGCAAAAGGACTTCAAGGTAAGTTTTATGGAGAAAAAAAAAATCAGATCGAGAAATGTGTATTCTTTTACATAGTAGAATCCCTACCTAGAAGTTTTTGCCCTTTTTTAATTGCCTTCTTGCTGCTACACTAAAGCACTGGTTTTCATTCGCATTAGAATATACAGGGCTATCTAGTGATCAAATATTACACACTGGGATTGAATTCCAAGAAATTGTATTGCAGCTTTGTTTACCTTTTGTTTTCAATATATTGTTAGCAACCTTTCTTGTCCATTAGCTAGTGTTTGATTATTAAAATAGGTCAATGGGTATGTTGTCACCATAATATTTTTTCCAGCTATATTAAGTTTATTATCTGATAATTCACAGCATTACTTTGATAGTCACATTATTCATTTTAGTTGTTATAAATGCTTCTATGTTGATTCACATATTTGAATGAGGTATTTACTTGCTGCATCCTTTCATATCAGTACTTTCCCAGCAATGGTCTGCCACCCTTATCATACAACCTTCAAAATACAGCTGGGACCAGTTTTAACAAAGGGCTCTAGAATAGGATTTAGGTTTTTTGCCTTTTGAAGTTTTGTGTTCCATTTTTTCAAATCCACACCCATTTCCTATAAAAAATGTGGTCAACAATTTTTAATGCCCTTTTGACTGTGAGAACTGGCCCCTGATCAGCCCGACCCACAGCACTCTATTTTATCTTTATTTTGAAACTTGGTAATAAATCTCCTGAACTGGGTTGCTTCTCTCTAGCTCTATTTTTCAAAGTCAAATACCGGAAAAGTACACAAGGCAAGACATCGAGTTTATCAGCAAACCAGAACAGACCAGGAAACCCCAGAGCATTTGTTTTAGTTCTTTATTTAAGGAAGCGTTCAGGGCGTGCAGGAGACGTGATGACCGTCGGACGTCAGCAGCGGCGCCGGGGAGATAGCTTCGGATCGAGTAGCCAATCGGAGTGCGGAAATCAAGCAGGTCGAGTTTACCGGGGCTGGAGAGGAGATCGAAGCGTGGGACGGAAACAGGTCGGATCGGAGGCAGGCAGAAACAGGTAAGCAGAGTTCTTAAATGAGCGGGATATCAGGAGAAACACACATAGTGTGAGGTCCAAATTAAGGGCAAACCCCGTGTGGCTGTTCATCAGATCTAAAAGGAATTCAGGTAACGACAATATACATTTTCGTTCCGCTGCAGTGGGGGAGAAACGGGGAGGAACACAACGGATGTATTCTCGGCTCCACAATCGTCCTCCTACTTCTTCCCCGCCTCAGCTAGCTTTATTTAGTACAAGTATGGTGGACTTTAGACTGACACATCATTGGGTGGACATTAGACTGACACATCATTGGGTGGACATTAGACTGAAACAGCAAAAGATATATAGACAGTGAATAATAGGGGAATGTTCAGAGAAATACACAAAATACATTATATATATATATATATATATATATATATATATATATATAGAACATTCTTAAGCAACTTCACACATAGTTACGAATGTACACTCTGACACGGAACTTTGGGCGCAGCGCGCTTAAGAGCGAAGTGCCAGCCAATCAGAAGGCGCCACCTGAATGCTCCAGGTGATCAGTTAGTAATCATGACAGAGTTATCCTTTCACCTAGTTTTATAATATATATTTCCAAGCACTTAATGGACATTCATACACAAGCTTGCAAAAAGTACATTTTACACCATATGTTCAATTACACTGATTAAAATTGCACCTTTTGTTGCACACGGTTACTGATCTTTGCACACTTTTACAAACCGTGCAAAAAAATTCCAGACTGAAATCAGACATTAAAAAATAGCATAAAAAACAAACAGGCAGACGGAGGGATGGGAGCGCTTGGTCTAAGCAGATGGACGCTTCTCAAGCGAGACGCGTCCACAACCTGTTTTCTCCTCCAGAAATGAGCGTCTCCTTACTGTGTCGTGACACGCTTATCAAGTACTCGCGACTGAGAGGCGACCTGCGCGGTTATTTCATTTTCATTTCCATCATTCGGTTAGTTGCTAACCAAAACAGCAGCGCCGACCGTTGCCGTAGTGGTGCCGGCGACCCGGTTTGCTTGGATGGCAAAAATACGAAAGAACGATGACTTTAAAGTCGCATTCTGATGAGAGTGCTTTTGGTTTAATGGCCCGTGAAATCAAAAGTTTTATTTCAATTAGCGCAAACATGATAGAATTGTTGCATTTTGGGTTAGGAAAATGACATAATTAATAACCTATTTGAAAGATTTAATGGGTTACTGCATGATTTACTTGCGCTCGTAGTCACTTATGCACAGGGTTGGGTAGGGTTACTTCAACTGGATTACTTTCAATTACTTTTGGATTACTCCAATATCAAATGTGCTAATAAAAGACAAAATAAACTAAATAGGAATAAAATGATGACTCACAACACGTGGTAAGTTCTCTCTCCTGGCTTTGATCTTTTTGATCTCCGGCAAAACGAAATGAAAATGAATCCAAACAGCTTGCCAACATCATTTTTGCCGTTCCATGTATTCTGTTACTCCCCAAGCCTGCACAAAATGTAGTCATTTTATTCATATTTAGTTTCTTTTGTCTTTTATTAGCATATTTGGTATTGGAGTAATCCAAAAGTAATTGAAAGTAATCCAGTTAAAGTAAACCTACCCAACCCAACCCTTATGCATCAATATAAAATGTTCTTCTGCCGGGTAAAGTTCATTCGAAGTACTTTGTTTTTGTCTTTATTTTGAAAGAGACTCTCAGACAGGAAGTGATGTCACATAAGGAGTCATATGGGTTAAAACCGGTAACTTACGGGCCATTTGTGGCCTGTGAAACAATAGTGTGAGGCCCGCTAATATGAGGGTTTAATGCAGGGGTGTCAAAATCATTTTAACTCGGGGGCCGCACGATAGAACAAACATACTCTCAGGGGCCGGACTAGTAGATTGAGGAAAAGAGAAAGAAATGAGAGAAAGAGGGACAGAAAAGGAGAAAGTGTGGGACAAGGAAAGAGAGAAACAGAGAAAGAGAGAGAGAAAGAGGGATGAGTGAGAGAGAGAGAGAGAGAGAGAGATGAGATAGAGAGAAAGAGACACAGAGAGGGAGAGAGAACGTGAGAAACAAAAGATAAAAAGAGAAATAGTGAGAGGGGGGAAAGAAAGCGAAAGAAATCCAAAGAGAAATAGAAAGAGAGCGAGAGAGAGAGAGGGAAAGAGGGAGAAAAAAAGAAGGGTAGAGAGAAGGGGAAAGCAAGAGAGAGAAAGAGAAATGAGTGAGAGAAGAAAAAAGGAAGAGAGAGCAAAAGTAAAAAGACACGGAATGAAAGAGACAAAGAGGAACAAAGGAAGAGAAAGAGAGAGATGGAGAAAGTGAAAGAGAGGAGAGAGTGAGAGAAAAAAGGAGAGAGAAATACAACTACAGCGTCTTTGTGAGAGGCACCTGGCTTTGGCAACATCAAGTGGACATATTTCAACTTGCAGCTCGTTTTTCTCTTGTGCTTCCCTCAGCGTTATCTTGCAGGCCGGATTCCATCCTTGAGCGGGCCTGATCCGGCCCGCGGCCCGCCTGTTTGACACCCCTGGTTTAATGTTAATGTTAAAAGTTGAAATGCACACATTTAAATCCAAACACTCATTACTGGATTTTTTTACTCACATATTTGGTTTCTTAAAGGGGCAGTCCAAACATTTAGTGCCTCCTAGTGGCAACTTTATTACATTAAAAAAAATAGTTTGGAATACTAGGCAAAAACACATCAACTATACTACAAATGTTCACGTTCACAGATCCCTTGAGCACACGGGTCATAAGGGCACCACCTCATGTGGTTTGTCTTGGGCAAATACAGCCTGGCGGCGCCCATCCCTCTCCAGGCTGTTTTGGGGTGTCCGCTTTTGCTCCTTCACATGAAACAGATTATTTTAAAAACATAATCATAGGTCGAAAACCTTGTATTTTTTATATAGTGAAATCCGTAGAAGTCGCTGCCATGTTTGTCTGACATCTTGCTGGTACGCTGTGCCCTTGGCACTATTTTTTGTTCGCATGAGACAATAAAGTTCCATCCATCTCGTGGTCAAATATTACACCCAGGTAATTTAAGTCTTCTTTAATAGCTCTATCAAGATTATTTCATGTATTTTGATTTATCGAGTCATGTCAAGTCATGTTTATTTGTATAGCCCTTAATCACAAAGAGTCTCAAAGGGCATGCACAGATTATTTTGACACCATCCCCTGATCTGAAACCTACATAAGGGCAAATAATACACAGATAATGTCACCATGAAATATAGGTTATTCATATGCTATAGACTAGAAGTGTGTTTTAAGCTTAGATTTGAACATTTCCACTGAAGATGAAGATGGAATCTCAGGGGTAAGAGTATTCCACAGCACCGGGGCCCGAATGGAGAATGCTCTCGAACCTGCGGATCTCTTCTTGGCTCTTGGGATCACTAGTAGACCAGAATTTTTAGTGCGAAGGCTCCGGACCAGAGCATAGGCGGAATTAAATCTGAAGGATATGAGGGAGCAAGTCCATGCATGATTTTGTATACTACCAACAGTACCTTAAAATCACATCTTAAGCTAACAGGGAGCCAATGCAGGTTAGCTAAAATCGGGGTAATGTGATAAAACTTTCTTGTCTTAGTTAAAAGCCTCATTGCAGCATTTTGTACCAGCTGAAGGCTCTTGATTTTGGACTTCGGAAGACCAGAGAGTAGTGCATTACAGTAATCGAGACGGGAGGTAACAAATGCATGAATTATAATCTCCGCATCAGACTGAGACAGCATAGGGCGAATGTTAGCAATGTTGCCAAGTTGGAAAAAAGCTGTTCTAGTAAAGTGCTTAACTTGTGTTTGAAAGGACAGATCGAGGTCAAATATGACAGCTAAATCTTTGACTGAGTCACTCTGGGTGATATTATATTTGTCAACGTTCAGAGCCATTTTTGAGGACAAATCACGGTATTTAGATGGACCAATAACTAGCATTTCGGTCTTTTCAGAGTTAAGGCGCAAGAAGTTGAGTGACATCCATTCTTTTATCTCAGTGAGGCAGGCCTCCAAATTTCCACAGTTTAGTGTGGCAGACTCCTCCATCGGAAGATATAGTTGAGTGTCATCTGCGTAGCAATGGAAACTGATATTATACTTGCAAATAATATCACCTAATGGAAGCAGGTAAATGCTGAAAAGAAGGGGGGCAAGTACTGAACCCTGCGGAACACCACAGGTAACACTGAAGGGCTCAGGTGTCATTTCACCATATTTAACACCGTGCGTCCTATCTGAGAGGTAGGATCTGAACCATAAGAGGACGGTTCCTGAGAGACCAATCCATTTTTCCAACCGTTCTAGTAAGATAGTATGGTCCACAGTGTCAAAGGCAGCACTAAGGTCCAGCAGCAGCAAGAGTGATGAAGAGCCGGAGTCCATTGCCAGTAGAAGATCATTGGTTACCTTAATCAGGGCTGTCTCGGTAGAGTGGTTAGCCCTGAATTCTGATTGCATTGATTCAATAAGATTGTTCTCCGATATAAAATCATTCAGCTGCTGTGCTAAAACGTTTTCAAGTATTTTAGAAAGAAACGGTAGGTTTGACACAGGTCTATAATTACATAAGCTTTCTGGATCAAGGTTGGGTCGTTTCAGTGTAGGTTTAATAACAGCGGACTTAAAAGCCGCTGGAACTACAGCTAAGCAGAGTGATATGTTTGTAATATTTAGAACTGAAGGTCCAAGGACCCCAAAAAGACCTTTCTTTCCATTTTTTTGAATATATTTTTTTCATATTTACTTATTTATTTTGTGTACAATTTAAGATATTTGATCGCAGTGGAACGTTTGTATCAGAGTTTTCCTTGTGGAATGTCTGATTCGGCCAATAAGTTAATTCTGTTTTTTTAATATTGTACACCTGCAAAGTAGATTCGTCAGTTCGTCAATTTGACTATTATTGCCCACTGTTGTTCGTTGTTTTGACCATTATAGAATAGGCACTATGGGCCACTCAGGTAGCTGTTCATTGATTTGCACACCCTTTTGGGTGGATCTGCTTTTGTGAACAAGGCGATTTAACAAAAAGAAAAGGCCCAGGAGAGGGCTTTTAGAACAGGTTGGACTTTTTTTAAATCAAAGTTTTTATCCATGTATTCCTTGCAAGTACCAAATTCATTAATGTATTTTCTCCTTATTTTATAGTGTTTACTAAAGTTTAAACTTTTCATTGCCCAACTTAACTTAGACCCTAGCTCCCCAAATAAAACTCCTTATTTAAAACATTCCATTGACACATGGCATCATTACCAACAAAAGCTGCCTTCAACACGATTGTCTTTTTCTCGGTTTTGGATTAAACTGGAGCTTGGACGCTTATCTTGATTCAGTATTTTTTCCAAGAGGAGTTAAGTTGCTGATAAATTGCATACCATACACACACAATGAGATCAGAACATGAAACATAAAATATTATTTTATGTTTTAAGACCATTACTTGAGAAGTAACTGTAGTACTTACGGAATGTTATTGCACGGAACTGGTAAAATATATACCTAGTGACTTATTTTGGGGATTTTGTTGCTGCTAAATTTGATAACCCGTGGTTTTCATTGCACTATTGTTACAATACACTACAGACGCTGCCTTACTTACTAATTCTTAAGTTGATTCAGTGCAATATTTTGTATGTTAAAGGTTTATATGTTTTTGTGTTTTTTCTTCCCGTTTTGACAACTACACTATGGATTACTTCTATCCTATGGACATGGGTTTTAGCGCACAAAAATGCGTGTATTCAAGAAATCAACTCCTTGCCCTGAAGAATTCTCGTGCCGGCGTGATGAAGGGGCCTATCGTGGAAGAAGAGCCGGAGCTAGCGAAGCGGCTAGCGGCGTTATAAGTCTTCGGTACCATCCGCAATCATGGTAAATGCGAACTCACGACCAAATAAGATCATCGAGTGCTGGTGGAAAACATCGAAGCGCACAGGGAGCGCAGTTGCTGTGTTTTGCGGAAACGTGGCTCACGTTTAGCATTCCGGACGCTAACGTGTAGCTACCCGGAGCTACCCGGCTTCAACGCCGCTATACAGAGACACGAAAGCCAGGGGGAATCGGAGAGGAGGCGGACTTGCTAACACGAGGTGGTGTATCCCTGGATTTTCACAAAGAAAAGATTTCCATCTGCCGCAGGGATGTCGAACTTTTGGACTAGCGTGACGTCATCCACTCCGCAACAAGCACCCCTTGGGCATCATGTTAATCTGTTAATAAACAACGGGGTAGACTGCTGCAAGTGTGAATTTCCCTTCGGGGATGAATAAAGTATCTATCTATCTATATAAGTATGTTTAAGCTTGTATAAAGTAACCTGTTTTGTACTAAAAAATAACACTTAATAAAATATGCTCTATAAAGATAAATAAAGTTGAGTTTAACTTACTTTTGGAAGATGAGCTTCAAGAACTTCATGTCAAAGTTCTTAAACAATAAAAATGTCAAGGTTCTTAGCGCGCTGGAGATACAGTATAGAATGTTTACACACTAGGAAGAGGCTTTCTTCTTCGGGGTGGATGCTGGGTGACCTCTCACAGCGCCACCCCACGCCGGTAGCGGCGGAAAGAAGCACTACAGTAATTTCCTGGACTTGGAAAACAGTGTACACAATACAAAATCTAACTTACAGCAATGTCCGGATATTTTTCGACATCCCGAAGAAAATGTTCAGTTCTACTGTTTTTCGTAAGTCGAACGGTCGTTAGTATTCCTTATTCACAAACATTGCACAATTTTTATACCTTAGGCCAGTTTCTAAGCACTATATTGTAAATATTTTTTTCTGCCCTTTATTCTGATAGTCTTATCTTTTTTCCTCTTTAATTTTTTTTATTACATGTTAACCCTGGAGTGCCATGTCTAATCTCGCTGCATAGTTATTACGTTGTAACCAATGGCGATAAATTTAATTATTGTTATTCAGAATGTATATAATAGAGTTATTGCGGTTTGTGAAATACGAGAAATTTTTAGTCCCAAAAAAAAAGAAAATTAGGCTTGGCTTTAATGGCCCTACAATAGGGAAATCATTGTCAAAGCACAAAGGGGCTGGCGTCAAGAATAATATTGGATTCAATAAAAATAAAAATAAAAAAACACAATAAAGTGCAGGGTTTTATTGCCCGGGTCTCTTCACTTCTTAACGTCACCCTAAGGGGAAGCCATCAATTAAAACAATTGTCCCAGATTGTAAAATTTTATAGGCACAAACATTTTTCATCATAAAACGAAGGTTGTAGCTCATAAAATAAAAAAAATCATAATAATAAACACAGCATGTTCTTTAGGCCAACCAAAAATGCTGTAAAATATTCATGAATCTCAAGTTGTCACCATTTGTCATTTGGCACATTTCAAACCTCCATTCGGAGTTTTGGAATTCATTTACGCGGAATTATTTTCACTATGGTGGACATAAAGAGCTATATTTTTACGATAACCAAAATGGTATCAAAAATAGTTCTTGGTGGTTGATTTTAGCAATACTGTAGGGAGGAAATGGCATTTATTTGGGTTTAGAATATAATTAATTAGATTTATTTAGATTAATTAATCTAAATAAAATTATGACTCACAACACGTGGTAAGCTTTCTCTCCTGGCTTTGAGCTCTTTGATCTCCGGCAAAACGAACATCAAATGCGACAAACAAAATGAAAATAAATCCAAACAGTTTGCCAACATCATTTTTGCCGTTCCATGTATTCCGTTACTCCCCAAGCCTGCACGAAATTTAGTAATTTTATTCATTTTTAGTTTCTTTTGTCTTTTATTAGCATATTTGGTATTGGATTAATCCAAAAGTAATTGAAAGTAATCAAGTTAAAGTAACCCTACCCAACCCTGGATTAAGGGCTATACAAATAAACATGACTTGACTTGAATATTGACAAAGTAATTAATGGGACTAAAACATTTTTTTTCTGGTAGACCTTTAGCGCACCCTGCTAGTTAATTCAGGTCCACACTAAAGTAAATAAATACATGATCAAGCAATTCCTTCTACACTTGCTGGATGTATTTTTTGGTCTTCATAATGCTGTCATAAAGAATCATTATGCCATCTGTTCAAGTACATTTAAACAGACTTCATGACACGCAGGTCCATTTTGTTATTGTTAGTCATTTAGGTTGACTTTGAATCATTCAGATGAGCTGAGAGACAATACCTACTTTTTAGTTTTTTGTGAAAAATATAACAGCGGCGCAGTGGTTAGCGCGTGTGCAGCACAGTTCTAAGGTCTCGGGAACCTCCTGTGTAGGTTCAAATCCAGCTACTGGATTTCCTGAGCGGAGTTTGCATGTTCTCCCCGTGCTTGCGTGGGTTTCCTCCGGGCACTCCGGTTTCCTCCGGGCACTCCGGTTTCCTCCCACTTTCCAAAGACATGCATTTCAGGTGGATTGGCCGGTCCAAATTGTCCCTAGGTGTGAATGAGTGAGCGAGTTGTCTGTCCCTGTGTGCCCTGCGATTGGCTGGCAACCAGTTCAGGGTGTCCCCTGCCCACTGCCCGATGATTGCTGGGATGGGCTCCAGCACCCCTGTGACCCTACTGAGGTGCAGCTAATGAGATGAGATAGTATAAAATGTTGAAATATTTGGCTTTCACGTCTCGATTGTGTTTCACCAGTTGATTTTGTTTATAGAGAAACTGATGTTAAAAAGTCCAATACGTCCAGTAAATCAGCGTTGTCATCTCTGCCATTTATTTCTCCCCTCCACCTCCATTCCCACCATTGTCCTAACACAAGAATGATCACAGAGCAGCTTCCTCCTCCACCAGCTCACCGGATAAAAAGCCAGCGGCAGTCGAAATGTAAGCAGGAAACCACAATAGAAGACTCATTTGCTGTTCTTCGCCGTACACAATGAAATCAGCACTTGACATGGCGCTTTTTACTGTTGAAAGGTTTTCTGTTTTTTTTTTTTTTTTCATCCAAGCATTCAGGCTGAATGAGAAGCTTTTTAAAATATGGACATGATTTCTGGAATGACCTTGCGCTTTGTTGTGCTCGCTTCTTTGAAAATTGCCGTTTAGAACCTGCACAACTCAAGGTTTCCATTTGTACCGGTGCTGTATACTGTCGTTGTGAATGGAAACAATAAGAACGATCGCATTTTGTGTGTGTGTGTTTATATTAACCTTATTTTTGTGTTTTAGGTTCCACGCCCAATGTTAGCGGGTCGGTGGCAACCTGTAAATCAGCTGGAAAATAAGCTAAAAACAATAGTGCTGTCATGAACCGGAACAGGATCAGGACCCAAATACGTGACGCTTCTCTCACAAGCCTTTTATTTTACAGGAAATGGGGAGTCATACACTTTAAGTAGCAGTCTGGCGTGGAATGACAGGAAGCCAGAGGCTGATGAGATCGATACCAATTGCCCGAGCAGATAGGGTCGATACCGGACAGGACAGGACAGACAGGATTGATATAAAAAAATGATATCAAAATTAAACAGAACAAACTAGACGGGAATAAAAACTGGAGATAATAATAAACAGGACGAAAATAGATGGGAACGATACCGGACAGGAAACACAGACAGGAAACCAAACAGAGTCAAAACCCATGGCTTTCGGGGCAGAGGTTCGTTGAGGGACTGACAAAGGGAAAGTAAAAGCACTGAGCAGCTGGTGCCACACGAGCGGGGCCAATTGGGCGCCATGACAACCGTGACAAGTACATCAATATTACTTTGTCAGTTTTCCTCATCCATGAACATATTGTTTTTTTTCAATTTTTGGTTTGAGTCTCTAGTCCCTTTTTCTAGTCAAGTCAAAAGAAGTCATGTTTATTTTTATAGTCCTTAGTCACACAGAGTCTCTATTGCTAACTACAGACTATTGTTACACCCTCTCCTGATCTAAGACCCACATGAGGGCAAGGAAAAACGCAAAAAAAAAAAAAAACTCAGCATGAGGAAAATGAAGAAACCTTGAGAAGCCTGGATTTAAATATTTCATCTGAGGTTGCAGATGGAATCTCAGGGGACAGTGCATTCCACAGCATCCGGACATTAGTGCAAGTTAGATGTTGTATTGTGTGCACCTTTTTCCGAGTACAGAACAATACTGTAGTACTTTTTTCCGCCGCTACTGGCGTATGGTGCTGTTAGAGGTTACCCAGCACCCACCCCGTAGAAGAAATCCTAGTTTGTGTGTTAACATTGTATATTGTATCTGCAGCGCGTGAAGAACTTTAACACATTTATTGTTTAATATCTCGTGCATGAATTCAATAGGGTTGGTGTAAAGTGTATAGAAGAGGTAAGCCGTTTCTTTTGAAATGAAAGTGGAATAAGAAAGATTGATGCGGTTGAGAAATGTTCGGAACACTTTTTTGGGACACATTTTACGATGGATGAGGACTTCTTGAAGCACATCTTCCAAAAATAAATTAAACTCAAATGTATTTATCTTTATAGAGCATATTATTTTATTTAATGTTTATTTATTTAGTGCAAACAATACAGGTAATACAAGCCTTAAAAATACTTATATCAACCTAAAACATACATTCCATACAAAATATAGCACTGAAGCAACTTACAAACCAGTTCAACTTACAAACTATCGTCCGGAACTTCGTTTGTAAGCAGCGCAGTGTCTGTACTTCAGTATTATTTTATTTATTTTACCAGAGAAAAAAAAATAATAAATGATACTTGAATATTAAATGAATTTATAGTAATAGAAAAGAAAACATAACTTATACTCATCTTACTATAGGGAAAAAAATAGAACGTAATATCTGAATTAAAAATCAATAAATTATAAATATTTTTTAATGTTATCAGAAATCAAAAAATAATTGTAATTTATTCTTAGGTATTATTACTTGGTTTTTAAAATTATCTCCAGTATCATTTCACATTGTTTTCTACAGGAAAAAAAGAGGAACATAAATGTGTTTTATTTTAAGATTGATAGTATATAATAGTAATTTATACTTAATTCAATCAGTACTATTTATCAATTGGATAATACTTTTCACTATTGGTTTAATTTTTTTTAGATAAAAATAAATGTTAATTTGATGCGGAATAAATATTGCTGTAATCTTCAAAGTCAAAAATATAGTAAATAAAATACATTTAAAAAGTCAAATTTTCCATTATTGGGGTATTATTTTTTGGGTTTGCACTCCTGTATTATTTTCTCAAAAATGTCTCAAAAAGTAAAATAAAAAATATCTAAAATAAGTTTATTTTTTTTTACTACTTGGGGTTAGCTTTTTCTCCTGCAGTGTCTAGTGCGAGTACACGGAGAATAGATGCAAAATGTATTTTTATATGAACATCTCATGCATCTAATGTTATGTTTTCAATATGCATTTCATTTTTTTATTTTGTTTTTACAAAAAAATACAATTTCATGGACATTTTATCAAATACCATATGTCAATAAACCTCCTTCTGCAATCAGCAATTTCATATCAGACTGACACATTTAAGCTAGCGTGATCGAAAGAGTCTCACTCGTAGTTGGTCTCTTGCAGACGAGGATCGATACGAGCACAACTACGACCAATCAAGCGCTGATTACTCGATCTCCGCATTGATCCGGTAGCTTGTCGTTTCCTTTGCAAAGGCTTTCACTTGAGGATCTCAACTGATTTGTTATCCCGTGAAGAACAGCGTCAGCCATTGTCGGGACACATTTTGAAATACCAAAAGCGGGGGGGTTGACAATCCAGGCTTGGTAGCCACATGCGGCTCTTTGGCGCTACGGAGTGGCTTTCCCAAAGAGGTTTATTAATTCAAAAAGGAAAAATATTTTTGTTTAAATATAGTTTCTATACCAGGACGAACACTTTGCCAATGCTTAAGTCAGGTCAAGTTGTGTTTTTTGTATAGCCCTTAATCACAAGGAGTCTCAAAGGGCTGCACACACCACAGACTGTTGCAAACTACAGACTATTATATCATCCCCTGATCTAAAACCTACATGAGGGCAAGGTAAAACTCAAAAACCTCAACATGAGGAAAATGAAGAAACCTTGAGAAGGGACCACACATAAGGTAATCCCCTTTCCAGGATGACCAGGCTGCAATGGATGTTGCAATAGCAAATAATACACATATATTGTCAACGTTAAATATAGGTCATTCGAAAGCTATAGAAGTGTGTTTTAAGCCTAGATTTAAACAGTTCCACTGATATTGCAGATCAAATCTCAGAGGGCAGAGCATTCTACAACACCGGGGCCCGAATGGAGAACGCTCTTGAACATACAGATTTCTTCTTGGCTCTTGGGATCACTACTAGACCAGCATTTTTATAGCAAAGGCTCCGGACCGGAGCATAGGGGGAAATTCAATCTGAAAGATATGAGGGAGCAAGTCCATGCATGATTTTGTACACTACCAACAGAACCTTAAAACCACATCTTAAGCTAACAGGGAGTCAATGGAGGTTAGCTAAAATCAGGGTAATGTGATCTTTGTCTTAGTTAAAAGCCTCGCTGCAGCATTTTGTACCATCAGCAGGCTCTTGATTTTGGACTTCGGGGGACCGAAGAGTAATGCATTACAGCAACACATAAAAACAAACAGTCTGGAGAGGGATGGGCAACGCCAGGCTGTACTTGTCCAGGACACACCACAAGAAGTGGTGTACAATCCTGTTAATGGGTATGATAGCCGTGAGTATTTGTCGTATTTTATGTAGTTGTATTTTGTAGTATTTATGTAGCATTTTCTGAGTAGAACTGAATATTGATTTAATATCTCTGTTGTAGTATTTTGCAGATTTTTTGTTGATTTACTGTAAATATACCCGAATGTATAAATGAAGTATAACATACTTAATAGACTGTCGGGAATTTGGAATATTTTTAATCACTGCTGCCATCTCCTGGCTTGACAGTTTGTCCATGATGCACGTGCAGGTATGTGCATTTTTTTAGACATGTTTGAATAAACTTTTAATATTTTATCTTTTGGGGCATTTGGTATCAAAGCAGGCCTTTTCTTACTTTCAACGTTTTCACTGTAAACTAACAGATAGAATGGGGGAGCATGATGTCACTCTCAAGTACTGCTTACCATCCATTCCTCCTACCTATTGTGTTCCGCTCCAAACAGCTTTGCCAAAAGTAAGATAAAAGCAGAGAGGTGCAATCGAAAAAGAAGCATAAGGACTCTTTGAACTCAGTTGAATATTGTTAACAAGGATATATTATCTAAATTGTAATTTTTTGCACCCCACCCTTTAGGATCTCCCCCTTGTGTTAAGTTAAACATGTCCTAAATATCATTATTATTCGTTTTATTTATTCTGTGTCGTATTATTTTCTACATAATTCTGCAGTGTGTATTCCTTTGAAAACCGTTATTAGTAGTGTTTTTTGATAGTCTTATACCCCTTTTTGTGCTATGATGCGATGTTCAAAAGAAAAGGGAAAAACAAAAACAGGGCGAGTTTTTTTTTGTACAATCTACAATTTTCAAAGAACTCAACATCACTGAGAAAAAAAAAGAAAAAAAAGAAAAAGAATCGACTGTTTTCTCCAACCCTAACCCTCCATCAGTTACAAAGAAGAAGTTGAAGTGACCTCTCCTATGAGCTGTTGCTGATGCGAGACTCCCTGTCGCCACGGAAACCAGCCAGATTCAGCATCCTCAGATATCGTCCTTGTGTTTCAGTGGCCGGTCGCAGGCGTCTAACAGGTGTCACGGTTTATTTTTTGGGACAATTTTCTTCTCAATAAAGGAGAAGAGCATGTGCGGGGCGTCATTTCGTGAGGTCTCGTCCCACTTGATGGCTCACAGCTTGCCTCCATGTTTTGATCTGGTGAATTCATTTGCATCTCAAGAAGAGGCTGGCATTTTCTGTTTTTGTTTGCCTGCGGTTTGGAATACTGTATTTTGAATCTCTCATTTTCCAGGAAAATAAATGAGAGCAGTTTCATGTAACCGAGTTTACGTCAGGTCAAAGTATGACACAACATTGCAGTACCATAACATCAGTCTCCCCTGGAAAGCTACTGTTTTACACAAATAACTTGACAACGACTCATGTCCATATATGAAAATGTATGGTCTATACCAGGGGTGTCAAACTTAATTTCACCGAAGGCCACATCGGCATAATGACCGTCTTCAAAAGATCTGATGTAACTTTTCAATTTCATTCAAAAAGTTCAAGTTATATAGCCTTTGTTGGCAATAACGCAGGCCAAACATTTTCTGGAACTCTTCGCAAGCTTTTCTCACACAGTTTCTGGTATTTTGGCCCATTCTTTCATGCAGATCTCCTCTACAGTAAGTGTTTCGGGATGGTAGTTGGGCAACATGGACTTTCAACTCCTTTCACAGATTTTCTATAGGGTTGAGATCTAAAGACTGGCAAAGGCCACTCCAGGACCTTGAAATGCTTCTTACGAAGTATATTCTTTGTTGCCCTGGCTGTGTGTTTGGGATCACTGTCATGCATTAAGACGCAGACGCGTCTCATCTTCAATGCACTTGCTGATGAAAAGAGATTTTCACTCAAAATCTCTCAATACATGTCCCCATTCATTCTTGCTTTTTTCCCAGATCTGTCGTCCTTGTCACTTTGTAAAAACAGCCCCAAAGCATGATGTGTTCCCCCCCATGCTTCACAGTGCATATGGTGTTCTTCAGATGCAATTTAGTATTCTTTCTCTTCCAAACAAGAAAAACTTTCTACCAAAAAGTTCTACTTTGGTTTCATCTGACCATAACACATTCTCCATGTCCTCTCCTAGATCAGCCAAATGCGGGATGAACCACAGACCTGCCTGGACGTGTTCTGGCTTGAGTGGGGAATAAGTATGGCAGTGCAGGATTTGAGTCCCTGGCGGCGCATTGTATTACTGATATTAGCCTCATAGCTGAGGTTTACTCATGATGATAATGACAGGCCTCTCTAATATTTTCAAGTAGGGGAACTTGCACAGCAAATTCCAATTTAAACTAGTCAAATTTTAATCTGCAAGAATTGACATCCCCTCATAAGTCTTATTCGAATTATTGTACAAGCTTCGTTTCCATGGTTATTGTGTTTTTATTTTTCCCTTTAACATCACCATAAGCCTTGAAATCACTAATAAATACAGTGTCGTACCACTGACTTGCATAGTCAAAGAGATTCTGAACTGAATAAAGAGAAAGGCATTGTGGGAAATAATTCAGCTAATAGCTTATCAGCATTTTCATAAGGCAAACCAGCAAACAAGTATATAATATGGCGTCGACCATTATCACACAGGCATTTTAGAGCGGTTCGTCAAACACAGATTCAAACTGGGGTGCACTTAATAGATTTGTGCAAAGTAGAACGAAACAAATAAAAATAAAAATAAAATACATTCAGTGTTACTAATAGTCTGGGAACAAAAACAGTACTGTCTGCAGCCAGGTTTACCCTCTTGCGGCTGTTTAAATATCGGGAAATAGATGGTAAAAATTAGCCACAAACGTCACGCAAATCTAAGAGACATAATAGGGTTATTGATGTTTTTCTTTAAAGGGACAGTGTAATATTTAGTATCACTTAGGTGTGCAGAAAACTTTTATTTGGGAAAAAACGTTAATTTGAATACCTGAACTATTATACCAATGTTGAGTTTTATTTTTAAAAGAATCATAAGTTCCTTTACATATTGGAATCTTACCTAGTAGTCGGCGCCATGTTTGTCTGGTGTCTTGCTGCGGTACTAGTTTTTGTTCGCATTAGATTACAGTGTCATCCAGTGGTCAAATATCTAAAAATTCCCATTGTTTGAAAAGGAAATGTCGGGACCAGAACGGAAACAGGACCCACTCGTGTAACGTTACCACAAGTATTATCGAAGAGAAATAGTTGCGCTCACAATCCGGCTATTGCTGGACACGGAAAGCATGTCGCTCTGAACGCGGAAGTGGATGATCCGTGGCGAGCGATGGCAGTGGCGGGAATGGAAAAACAGGTGAGTAGCCGAGACAGGAGAGCAAAAACGTGGTCGGAATAAAAAACGGATTGTAAGCCAGGACGGGAGAGCAGACGTGGTCAGAATCAAAAACGGATCGTAATTCGGGACGGGAGAGCAGACGTAGTCGTAATCAAAACAGATCGTACCGGGAGAGCAAAAAAATGGGATAGGCGTGAGTCAGGGCCGAAAAAGGGCTTGCCGTGTAAAAACAGATTCGCAGACGGACGGACAAAAGGGGACTGAAAGGATAGAGTTTAAGTACTGACAGGGAGCCAATCTGCCAACAAGATGCAGCTGGCACCACACGGGCGGGGCCAATTGGGCGCCATGGCAACCATGACTGGAAATTCAATTTTGGAATCTTCGACCATTCAAGAATTAAGTTCTGTCCCAAGCCTGAGAAAAAGTAGTGTGAAAAAAGACCCTCATTAAAAACTATCTAAAAACATTTCTGCTGTTTTGGTTAGCACACATTTCACGTATGAAAAATAACATCTCGCCGTTGAAATCATCTACGTGTGACACTTTCCGCGCGTCGCTATTTGAGTGGGACATTCGCTCCAGTGCTTAAAAATGATGTTGGCGCTATTAAAAACCAGTTATGTTTTCTTATCATGCTCGACAGAAGACAAAGAAGAAAAAAAAAAGCAATTTTCCTGGTGGTTATGCTGCATTAAGACCTCACATCTGTGACCTGGACAATTTGACACGCGCTCTCAGAGCTACAACGTTTCAGCCGGATGGCAATTTGGAGAAATAATAACCTGCCACGCCGATCTATCACTTGATATTAAATAATACACAATAACATATCGCAGCTGCGCCGTACACGGTTCCGTCGTCACGCTTGGTTACGCCGTCGGGAGCCACAAAACGTTTTTTTTCCCCTCATAGCGAGTCTGTTTTTCAGAAATACATTTTCCATAAAGGTGTCCAATTCGGTCGCCTGTGGTGAAAGGTGGAACCGTGCTAGTGCTACGTAAACAAACTGTTTTAACCTCCAAAGTGTCACCTTAAAATACCTGTTTTCTTTTCGCGTTCGCTGTAACCTTTTTCGAAGTTTTCCGGCAAATATTTACTTTTTGGGACGCGTGATGAATTCCTGCTCCAGTGTAGCTATTGGCAACCTAAAGAAGGGGGCGGGGTTGGTGGCTGCGGGGGCGGGATTACGGAGGATGGATTTCAAGTCAAGTCATGTTTATTCATATAGTCCTTAATCACAAGGAGTTTCAAAGGGCTGTACAGACCACGGATTATTGCAAACCAGGGACTATTATTACACCATCCCTTGATCTAAAACCTACATGAGGGCAAGGAAAAACTCAAAAACCACAACATGTGTCAAGTCATGTTTATTTGTGACGCCCTTAATCCTAAAAAGTCTCAAAGGGCTGCACAGACCACAGATTATTGCAAACCACAGACTATTACTACACCATCCCCTGATCTAAAACTTACATGAGGGCAAGGAAAAACTCAAAAACCACAACATGGGTCAAGTCATGTTTATGTGTGACACCCTTAATCCCAAGCAGTCTCAAATGGCTGCAGAGACAACAGACTATCGCAAACCACAGACTTATCACACCATCCCCTGATCTAAAACCTACATGAGGGCAAGGACAAACTCAAAAACCACAATATGACTCGAGTCATGTTTATTTGTGACGCTCTTAATCACAAGGAGTCTCAAAGGGCTGCATGGACCACAGCTTATTGCAAACCAGAGACTATTACACCATCCCCTGATCTAAAACCAACATGAGGGCAAGGACAAACTCAAAAACCACAACATGTGTCAAGTCATGTTTATTTGTGACACCCTTAATCCCAAGCAGTCTCAAATGGCTGCACAGACGACAGACTATCGCAAACCACAGACTATTATTACTCCATCCCCTGAGAATGTGTAGAATAAATATTACATTTCAACTAGGGATGTAACTAACCGTGAGAGGGAAGATGAGCTGGTATGAATTGAAGGACAGAAAATTAAGGGTTTGAATGCTGTTCTCTCACTGGCATCGGGTGACAAAAAGACGGGATAGAGGTTGTCCCCTCGAACGCAAAAAAGTCATTAATTCTAACATGGAGTGGTGGCTCTCAGGCTTGAACCGTCACCCTGGACCAATAACTAACATTTCGGACTTTTCAGAGTTCAGGCGCAAGAAGTTGAGTGACATCCATTCTTTTTTCTCAGTGAGGCAGGCCTCCAAATTTCCACACTCTAGTGTGGCAGATTCCTCCATTGAAAGAAAGAGTTGAGAATATGTAGAATAGGTATTACATTTCAACTAGGGATGTAACCATGCAACTGTGAGAGGGAAGATAAGCTGGTACGAGGGGTTTGAATACTGTTCCCTCTCTGGAATCGGGTAGTAAAAAGACGGGATACAGGTTTTCACCTCGATCGCAAAAAAGTCCATCATGGTGTCATCATGTGTGCAAAGGGTCAATATACAGAGGCCCTCGACTAACGAACATTTGACTTACGGATTCCGGCGGATACGATCACTTTTTGGGGGGGATGTCAAAAAATATTCGAACATTGCTCCAAGTAAGATTTTGTAATGTGTGCACATTTTCTGAGTAGAGGACACAACGTGGCACTGTAAAAGCTCACCCAGCATCCACATCAATGAAAAAAATCCGGCTTCTATTTCCTGGTTTGTGTGTAATCATAACCAGGGTTGGGTAGGGTTACTTTAACTTGATTACTTTCAGATTACTCAAATACCAAATATGCTAATAAAAGACAAAAGAAACTAAATATGAATAAAATGATGACTCACAACACGTGGTAAGCTTTCTCTCCTGGTTTTGATCTCTTTGATCTCCGGCAAAACTAACATAAAATGCGACAGAAACAAAATGATCAATAAATCCAAACTGCTTGCCAACATCATTTTTGCCGTTCCATGTGTTCCGTTAATCCCCAAATCTGCACAAAATTTACTAATTTTATAGTCATATAAATCATAACAAGGTGTACTGTATCTTGCGCGCTAAGAACTTGTTTTTATTGTTTAATACCACGTGCATCTATTCAATATAATTAGTGTAAATTTTAAAAAAATAGGCGATCCATTTCTTTTGAAATGAAAGTGGAATAGGAAAGCTTGATGCGGTTGAGTGAATGGTTGGAACAGCCATTTTTTACCACGGAGGACGACCTTTTGAAGTGCAACTAAAAAAGTAAAATATCACTCAATTTTTCTTTATGGAGCATATTACTTTCTGAAATGTTTATTTTTTTTTTAATACAAAGCAATACAGGTTACTAGGAGAGAAAAGAGAAATGAAAGCACGAAGGGTAGGAAGAGAGAAAGAGAAAAGAAAGAAAAGGATAAAAGTAAGTTAGAGCAAAAGAAGTTAAAAAGACACAGAGAGAGACAGAGAGAGAGAGAGAGAGAGAGACACAGAGAGACAGAGACACAGAGAGACAAACAGACAGAGATAAATACAAGTACAGTGTCTTTGTTCGAGGTAGCTTTCTTTGGCAACATCAAGTTGACATATTTCAACCTGCAGCTCGTTTTTCTCTTGCGCTTCTCTGAGTGTTGTCTTGCGTGCAGGATTCAATCCCTTAGCAGGCCTGACCCGGCCGCCAGGCCGCCTGTGGTTTAGCATTTATTTACGTTTGCTACTGGATTTCATTAGCATAAATTTACAGTAGCACTAGCTAACTTGTTGGAAACTACAATGAGTGTCTTTTCCATGACTTATAGCGACTTCACATAAAATTGCTCGGAAATACGTCAAACTTACCTTGTAAAAAATGCTCGCTGCGAATCCTGGAGTACTTTGAGAGCTGTCGGTCGCCCGGATTAATTGCAGATATCCATCGCCGTCTTCATTAAAAGGGATACCATAGAATGCCAAATTGGGCTTGGAACCTTGCCAGTTCGCACAGCCCACCACAGAGCAAGAAGTCGCCTTCTTAAAAAGCCGTGGTTATATTCTTCTGTTGTGGTTATTTAACTCTACTATACTACTGCCGTCCGCTCGGGTGCCTTTACCGTCCGTTATGGGGCTCATAATTCCTGCAAATGGAACGTGCAAAGAGTCTGTATTGAGGCAACTATACTACAAACATGAACAATCTAACATTTATTATTTTACAAACCAACCATCGCTTGCAAACATAAACATTCAAATTATAGACGACCACAAACACTAATTATATTAGAATGTGTACTTACAGACAATCAGGGACAAAATCCAAACTAAAAAATGATGATGGAAGCTTACAAAACATGGCAGATAATTACCAGCAGGTGCAATAATGAAGCTCCGCCCACCAGCAAATAGAAGGGGGGGGGGATAAACAGGAAGTGGAAATAAAATATTCTTGAATTTTTATTTTGACTCCAAAAGACACAATACACTGTCAAACTATGCACCATTTTCTACATAATTGTTTAGAATTATTTTTAGACATTTTTTATTTTTATTTTAGGGGCTTCTGTTTCGTAAGCAATTATTGCTGTGGGAGGGGGAAACAATCCTTGATAAGTCAGAAGGTGAAACTAATAAGAGAAAAATAAACTTAAATAAATCTTGACGAGCAAATGGAAACACGGTAAGGGAAATCACAAATTCAGACTCTGTTCATGATATGAAAGTAAGCGAAGAAAAAATTTGCCATGGTCAGGCCGACATATTTTATTAAAATAAAACTACACAAATAAATGGCAAATGGAGTGGGTCCGGTGCACCCCGTTCCTCTAGAGGGCGCCTAACGATTTTGGAATTGGGACAGGTGTTTCCAATCCAAGCCTTCATAAGGACATTTTGGACAGAGCCTGTTATCGGGTCATTATCCACTTTTTCTCCTCTTGTGGACCTTGATCTTGAAGGGAAACCCAATTTATAGTATTTTTTTGCATAATATATGTATATATTTCATCGGTATGTTTAGATTATTTTCCGAGATAATGCATTTTTGAAGACAGTCTGTCTGGTCTTTGACTTCCTGAATTTTGACATTATGTGAAGAACATCAGCATCAGTCACCATATTGGTTTCCATGTTAATTTGTCGAAAGGTTTTGAGGGTTTTAGACCAAGTTTTGGTAGTTTTTGTGGATAAAGAGTAACAGGTGGGTGCAGCAATGGTACAACAAATTCAGACAAAATTGGGCAAACTAGAAAAAATAACACACAAAGAGCTAACAGGAGCTAAACCAGCCAGGACACGGCAGGCTAGCCTGCTGCTAAAAATGGCTAACCAGGACTGATCAACTGAAAAACGGAAGGCTAGCTGACCAAAAGCATGCAGTAGGCAACCAGGATAACAAGGAGCCAACAACAGCAAAACTATCACGGCAAAAACACGAACCGAACCGGGAGGAAAAAACAAAGCACAGCAGGCAATCCAGCTCGCCAAGCTAACCTTGACCAAACAATACTTGAAGCCTTTGGAAGCCTGCACAATAACAGGGAGCTATCCGGAGAATATCATATTAATTGCAAGACACACGGCGAAAAAGGCAAGGAAAAGTCACAATCACATACCTAAAAGGAGGCAAAGGCAAAAGAAGAAATGCATGCTGTTCAAGATGGCAGGTAAACTTACCACACGAGACGATCAAAGGACACGCCTCGGACAAAACAGTCAGAAGTCCCTCAGGCGACACGGTAAAGTTTCAATTATTCCAAGCGGAAAAGAGTGCTATGCATTCACTGATTAAGACAAAACTTAATATAAAATTGCAAAATAAATGGTGAAAGATGCAATATGACCCGACAAAGGGCTCTGTCCAAAATGTCCTTATGAAGGCTCAGAGTAATTCGGGACAAGTGGGTGATTATATGACTCACCTGTCCCAATCTAATAGCCATTACGCACCCACGGGTGAAAAGGGGTGCACCAGAAAATACCTAGAGTCAAACTTTTATTACCTTACCTTTTTAAAAGCCATTAAAATTCCAACCTATTTGTTTTCTGCATAAGATTTAGGTTTGATTGTTTTGACCTTTCATTTGAGACAGATATTAGTATGAATAGTGACCTTTTGAAATATAATCAATATGGATACTCAGTATCCGTACGTTTTATAGATGTTATTATTTTTGCTTTGGCTAAAAAAAAAAAAAACAATTTTCTTGTATCGGCACAGAACTTTATTGGTCACAAGGTGATCATGGTCATTTCTTTCGTGAATCTATAATATTGGTGATCTTTTGCTCAAATGGTTGAAGAAAGATGTGTCACGAGGTGGTGACCGGACCAGAACGGAGGCAGGAAGGGAGAACTCAATTGCGTGGACAATCATAACTTTTATTTAACGAAATAAAAGTCGTCCAAAACTCCGGGACAAAACAGAACAAAAACATTCTTACACTCAGAATGGTCAAGTACAGGTTTCCTCTGACTCAATCTAAACAGGACAGGGCATAACAGAACGGAAAAGGTGTAATGAGCCAACACCCGCAATACCCACAACCCAACCTTAAGTAGCAGCCACGCAATTAGCTGATCTGCTTCAGCTGGTGCCCAGGGGGCGGGGCAGACCGGTCGCCACGGCAACCATGACAAGATGTCGATTTTGGCTCTTTGGAAACGTGACTATAGGTTCAAGATCTTGACTTGAACCAAAAATGTTGTTTTTAATTTGAAAAATAATATTTACCTTTTCTGTAGATAATTTCTTGACACAAAAAAGACGATTATGTTTCTAAGGGACCTAAATTATGTGGTTTGTACATGCAGAAATTGATATAGTATTATATTAAAAAGGAGGAGTGAAACTAAATAAGAACAATAATTAATTAAATAAAAGTATTTCAAAAAAGAATTCAAATTCAATTGACATGAAAGACTTATTGATCGACTAATATTGTTTTTTTTTTTGTACCAGGACACATTTTTATCCATTTGGACAATTTATACATTTTTAAGGAACCGAAGAGAAAAATATATGTTTGTTTTATGTCTTTTTTATTCTATATACAGAGGCTGCCCTACCTACAGACGAGTTCCGGACGATTGTTCGTAAGTTGAATTTGTTCGTAAGTTGCTTCACGCTATATTTTGTATGTTTAAGGTTTATATCGGTAAGTATGTTTAAGGCTTCTATACATAACCTGTATAGTAAGTTCGCTGGAGATACAGTAAGGTAACAGGTTACTTTTACGATTGAGTAACTCAGTTACTAACTCAGCTACCTTCGGGAAGAAGTAGTGAGTAACTGTAACCAATTACTTTTTGAAAGTAACTTGCCCAACACCGGTCCTAGAGCAATACCTGATGTTCATCACTTTATTTATAATTTGTGTTTAAAAATGAGTACCCCCTTGAGATGGTTTCAGTATTGAGGATAAAGCCGGTAAATTTTAGATAACGTGGTACAAAATAATGATTTTTTTCCGCCGTTACAATGCCTTAATCTGTCAGGATTACCGATGTGAATCACCTGTGCCCGCTCCTTTGGCACCAACTGCCTCGCACTCTGATTGGCTCCCTGTCCCTATTTAAACCCACTCCTGTCCGCCCCCATTTGTCAGTCTGTCTGCGAACCTCAGTTTACACTAGGCAAGCCTTTTTCGACCCTGACTCCTACCTGTTTTTGCTCCCGTCTATTCCCCAGCTTCGACCCATTTTTGATCCTGACCACATCTACTCTCCCGTCTTGGCTTTCGACCTCTTTTGTCCTCGACCACTTCAACTCTCCTTTCCTGGCTTATGACTCACTTCCGACCCTGACCACGTTTTTGCTACTGACCCGTTTTTCCGTTCCCGAATTTTTTAAAGTCTTAAAAATGTAAACATATTATTAAGATTTATATTTGTTTGAACTAAAAAAGAATAATTACATTTACCAATTTTCTTTTTAATAATTCCTTGATACACTTTGGAGGGAACATGGTGTGACCACAATGTTAGAACTATTAAAACGGTGATGTGCTTTCAGTCGGACGTTTTTAAGCATACTTAGGTCACCCACAATACACATAGCAACTTGGGACAGAGACATTTACTTTGGACTGCCAACCTCAGTTTACACTAGGCAAGCCTTTTTCGACCCTGACTCCCACCTGTTTTTGCTCCCGTCTGTCCCTCAGCCTCAACCCGTTTTTGATCCTGACCACGTCTACTCTCCTCTCCTGGCTTTCTACTCGTTTCCAACCCCGACCACGTTTTTGCTCTCCTGTCCCGGCTACTGACCCGTTTTTCCATTCCTGACACCGCTATCGCTCACCACGGAAGTCCCACTTCCGCGTTCAGAGCGACCTGCTCCCCGCGTCCAGAAATCACCGTCGTGAGCACAACCCTTTCCTTTCTTTCAATAAAACTGAGAGAAACGTAACGCAAGTCGGTCCTGTCTCCGTTCTGGTCTTGACACTTTTGTGTAACACTATAAAAAATAGTATCCATGTTCCCATGGAGATATGTTCACCAGAATGGGCAATTAAGTTTAATATGAAGTATGAAACGAATTAGAATGGCATCATCGGGGCTTGACTGGTCCCTAATCTTATTACTAATCTGACAGCCTCCAACAATTCCTTCAGTTGATCCATCCCGATAAGCGGTGTTATGATAACACTGAAAAACAACTCCGTACGACTCCCTCCCCATCTGCAGTCAATTTGGCTCTTGCACAATCCTCCTGCCTGGACTTCAGAGGAGGCCATGTTCATTTGAATTCAGCACGCATGCCTCTTCTGGTAAATTCAAGGCGAGCAAGACAAAAAGAAAAAAAAAGAAAGACACGGGCATTAACTACACGAACTGGTAATTCACTTTAAATGCCCCCAAACTGCCAGCACGCTCACCTTTTCCCTTCTGCCGGCAAATTGTGAAGGAACGCAGCGCTGGCAAGCGATCAATAAACCTTCCCTGCAATTTTACAAGAACAGATGTTTGCAATCTCAAACCGAATCGGTCCTGTTCCATTCTCAGTGACCGAGCTGCAGAGGTGTGTATAAGTTTATTCCATTTAGCGTCAAAGCTGAGGCCCACGGGCCGGATGTCGCCGTGAGGAGGTTTGTTAAGGCCCCCTGAGATGGTCTCCAGTGTTGAGGATAAAGCTGGTAATTTTTAAGTAACGTGGTACAAACAGGGTTGCGTAGGGTTACTTTTAACTGGATTACTTTCAATTACTTTTGGATTACTCCAATACCAAATATGCTAATAAAAGACAAAATAAACTAAATATGAATAAAATGATGACTCACAACACATGGTAAGCTTTCTCTCATGGCTTTGATCTCTTTGATCTCCGGGAAAACTAACATAAAATGCAAAAAATGAAACTAAATCCAAACGGCTTGCCAGCATCATTTTTGCCGTTCCATTACTCCCAAAACCTGGACAAAATTTTATCATTTTATTCATATTTAGTTTCTTTTGTCTTTTATTAGCATATTTGGTATTGGAGTAATCCAAAAGTAATTGAAAGTAATCAAGTTAAAGTAACCCTACCCAACCCTGGGTACAAACTAATGATTTTTTCCGCCGTTACAATGTCAAGATTACTGATGCGAGGCACCTGTGCCCGCTCCTTTGGCGCCCACTGCCACTGTCCCTGTCACTTTTCAAACCCCCGTCTTTCTGTCACCGGTGGTCAGTCCGTCTGCGAACCTCAGTTTACGCTAGGCAAGCTTTTCGACCCAGACTCTCTCCTGTCCTGTTTCCCGGCTCCGACCCTTTTTCTGATCTCAACCACGATTTTTTTGCTCCCCCGTCCCAGCTACTGACCTGTTTTTTCCGCACTTGACACCGCCATCACTCGTCACGGAATTACCACGTATCTCCACGTCTGAGCAACCTGCTCCCCGCGACCAGCAATCTACGGATCACATGTACAATCCTTTCCATTCTTCCCAATAAAACTAAGAGAAGCGCACGAAAGTGGGTCCTATCTCTGTTCTGGTCCTGACATACAATGCCTCATTCGTTACTGACAGTCAAAAGGGTTACTCTTCCGAGTTGTTTACGTCACGTCTTTTCGGATCATGCCACTGTATAAAATAGCATCTACCATATGGTTTGATAGCGATAACAAATCCAGTATTTGCTAAGGCTTGTCGTTGTCACAGTTGTCATGGCGCCCAATTGGTCCCAGCCGTGTGGCGCCAGGTTCTGTCACGGTTGCCACGGCGCCCAATTGGCCCCGCTCATGGACACCGGTTGAAACGCGTTGACAGATTGCTCCTTGGGAGTACTTAAACGCGGTCCTTTGAGCCGTTAGTTGTCAGAGCGTCTGCAAGGCTCCTGTTAAACCCTGTGTGAAATGCCTAGTTCTGTGAATTTGCCTGTGTTTGATCCTGTTTTATTTTTGGCCTGATCTGTTTGATTTTGACAACTCTTTTGTTCAGATTTCAATCCACTTCCGTGACCATCGATCCCCGGATCGAGTATGCGCGCATTTCTTCTCGCCCTAATAAACTGTGAGTATGTTACGCTATTGGGTTCTCATTTCTGTTTCCTTCCCTGGTTCGTAACAGTCGTTCGTGAACGTAACAGCTCTTGGAAGTGAACGAAGGGAGCCGGCTCCCTACCAATCAACAGCTGATTCCCTTTCGAATTGCTTTTTTTCTCTTGTGATTGGTCAATATGCATTTTGGTGGGATTCCGTGTTGTTGAATTGAAATTTGTTGAGCGTAAAAAGGTTAAAATGGTTTTGTATTGTTTTTGTATTGTATTGTATTTTTTGCAGTTATCTAAATATTTTAATCATATTTTCAGTGTTAATGTGCTCATTCTTTTATTCTTATTTTGTCACTCTTTTTCCCTTTTTTTGTATTTTTCTCCTGTTTCCTTTTTCAACGGTTGAATTTGTCCTTGGGTGCTTGCTCACTGTTGATTTCTATGTGTACTCTTCAAAAGTTGCAAAGAAGATTGCTTATTCGGGGTTGGGTTATTTTTACTTGTATTGATTACAAAAGTAACTTTATTTTGAGTATTTTTCAAACTCTAAACTTATGACGCATCATTCTTGAGAATTAATAAGGCCAGCAAGCAGTTCAATAGCAGTACATGATCTGAGATATGAAACCTCTTGCTTATAAATCCAGGGTTGGGTTTTATTAAGCACAAAAGTAATCGGTGACTTCTCTCTTTCTTCTGAGTATTTTTTTAAATTAAAAACTTATCACGCATCATTCATGAAAATTAATCTTTTGAAAAAAGGCCTGCAAGCAGTTTGATATCAATACCTGATTTGAGAAATGACACCCTTTGCTTATGATTCCAGGGTTGGGTTATTTTGATGATTATATAATGCTTGCGCATTGTTGTTCTCTATTTTGACTATTGAAGACTTGCTAAGAAGATTGCTTATAACGCCAGGATTGGTCTATTTCAAATAAAAACAATACTGTTGTTTTCTATTCGTACTATTCAACACTTGCAAAGAAGATTGCTTATTCAGGGTTGGGTTATTTTGACTGTTATTGATTACAAAACTATTTGGTGACTGCTCTCTTTCTTTTGAATACTTTTTAGACTATAAACTTATTACGCATCATTCATGAAAATTAAAAAGGCCTGCAAGTGGTTCAATAGCGGTACCTGATCTGAGATGTGACACCTCTTACTTATAAATTCAGGGTTGGGTTAACTTTACTATTAATAAGCACATAAGTAATTGGTGACTTATTTCTTTCTTTTGAGTGTGTTTTAAAATTATAAACTTAAAAACGTATCATTGATAAAAATTAATATTTTTCAAAAAGGCTTGGAAGCAGTTCGATATTAAAACCTAAATTGAGATATGACACCCTTTGCTTATAATTCCAGGGTTAGGTTATTTTGACTATTATTTGGTGCTTGCGCATTGTTGTTCTCTATTGTGACTATTGAACACTTGCAAAGAAGATTGCTTATAATGTCAGGATTGGTGTCATGTCCAGCATGGTCGCCGTGGCGACCGGCTGGCCCCGCCCCCTTGGCACCGGCGTAGCAGATTTTCTAATTTGCGTCTGTGCTTCTTAAAGGCGGGTTTGGGGGATTGCCGGTGGCGGGTTCATTGCATTACTTTGCATTATTCTGTTCTGGTTGACTTGAGGAAACCTGTACTTGCCCGTTCTGAGTAAAAGCCTGTTTTGTCAGTATTCCTGGTCTGAGTTCCTGTTTGCCTGGAAGCCTGTTTTTGTTTTTGTCCCTGAGTGTTGCACGACTTTTATTTCCTTAATAAAAGCAACTTCCTGCCTCCTGCCTCCTGCCTCCGATCTGGTCCGGTCTCGTGACAATTGGTCTATATTAAATAAATGTAATACTGCCATCTTCTATTTGTACTATCCAACACTTGCAAAGAAGATTGCTTATTCAGGGTTGGGTTATTTTGACTGTTATTGATTACAGAAGTAATTGGTGACTGCTCTCTTTCTTTTTCGAACTATAAACTTACCACGCATCATTATTAATAAACAGGGTTGGGTAGGGTTACTTTAACTTGATTACTTTTAATTACTTTTGGATTACTCCATTACCAAATATGCTAATAAAAGACAAAATAAACTAAATAGGAATACAATTACTAAATTTTGTGCAGGCTTGGGGAGTAACGAAATAACGGAAGCCAGGAGGGTAAGCTTACCACGTGTTGTGAGTCATCATTTTATTCATATTTAGTTTCTTTTGTCTTTTATTAGCATATTTGGTATTGGAGTAATCCAAAAGTAATTGAAAGTAATCCAGTTAAAGTAACCCTACCCAACCCTGTTAATAAATGAATATTTTAAAATAAGGCCTGCAAGAAGTTCGATACCTGACGTGAGATATACAGTGTCCTATCTAGGCATTACCTCCTTCTTCTCCCTCTTCACATAATTTCCATTATTTGAGCTTAATCACCGAAATAGCAAGTCTCAGTTCTCCACACGATTCCAATTAGGAAGCACTCACTCGCTTACGGCTTGTTTTCGAATGACGTCTTTTTCCAAAAATAGCAATCGAATTCAATTGAGTTTGTAAGAAAATGTTTTGTTAATTCCTGATCGGCAGGTCAGGTGATTCATCCGATGTTTGTCCACAGCAAAGAGGCTTTAAGTGAATTTTCCGTGATGTACTTTGTACTTTCATAGACAGAACTGTTTCCTCTGAGCTTTATTTGTGTCGTTCAGAGAAACATGTGACACGTTTTTTTCTCCGGAAATACAATCCGTGTCCTGTTAATTAATATCATACTGTGCCCCTCCGCGTACTGTATAATATTCCTTCTCCGGTTCGGAATGTATTGTTGATATTCTGTGTTTTGGAGAAACTGGAAAATGCATGATAATTTCAACATAAGTAAGGTTAATTTAGCAAGGTGTTTTACAAACATGTACATATCAAACTACGTTACTGACTCAAAAGGTGAAGAAGTTGAATGCAAAACACAATACACAAAAAAGAAATACCGTATTTTCCACAGTATAAGGCGCACCGTGTTATAAGGCGCACCTTCAATGAATGATATATTTTTAAACGTTTTCCATACATAAGGCGCACCGCATTATAAGGCGCTATGAGTGCATGCTGGTTTAAGATCAGGTAATTGTGCAATTTTGTAATTGTAATCCTGTGCAGTCCTTCGAGACATTTTTGTGATTAAGGGCGTCATAAATAAATGTGACTTGACTTGGCTACAGTAGAGGATGTAGTTACGTTACGCAACCATTAGATGGTGCCGCGCTAAAGGGAATGTCAACAAAACAGTCAGATAGGTCAGTCAAACTTTATTAATAGATAACAAACAAGCTTTCCACAATCTTCCCAAAATGAATAAACAGCCGTTTTATTATTTTCTCTGAGGTAAAGCATTTTTGTGACACATCTTTAACATCTTTGAACAACAGCAAGGCATAACATTTTACTTTTCCTCCATTTAGTCAACACGCAAAAAAACGTCTGATACTGTTATGGTAAATTAAACGTTAGTGCATTCGCAATATAATGTGCAAAAACAACAAGTGCAAAACAATAACAATAAAGCAATAACATAATAACTGTAAAATTTAAAACGTAAACACACACCAAGTAGGACCACCTCTGAATTCTTTAATGTTAAGTTCCCGTGCCAGCGCTGTTGCCTTCATTCGAATAGTTATTGTACTGACACTTTGACTTGCTGCTCTTTGTTCAACAACCCACTGTTCAAGTGTGTCCTCTAACTGTGGCCATCTCGCTTTATTGCCACGGAAACTTTGTATAGTCTTCCTTACTTGGCCATCGATTCATTAATGTTGAACTCTCTCGCTGCTGCTCTATTTCCGTGTTCTACTGCGTGACTGATCGCCTTGAGTTTAAACTCTGCGTTGTAAGCGTGTCTCTTAATAGGAGCCATTTCAGGGTCTTTATACAAACGCACAAATAAAAGAGAATCGTTGTTTAATATTTCCCAGTATGCACAGCGCACTTCTTCTTCTACGCGAAAAATGGAGTTGGTGGCTGCTTACCGTAAGTTGCGAGACCTTATAATTCAATATTGATCCATATATAAGGCGCACCGGATTATAAGGCGCATAGTCAGCTTTTTAAAAAAAAAATAAGATTTTATGTGCGCCTTATAGTGCGGAAAATACGGTACTTAAAATAGAAAAGCTGTGAAAAGTGAACCACATTAAAGCAACAGTTCTCTATATTGGAGCTATGTTGCTAACCAAAACTGCAGTGCAGACCAAAAATGCATGTTAAAAATTTCTTTATGCGAACTTAACTTAGAACAGGGGTATACAACCAACGGCATGGGGGACATTTGTTTAAGTGGCAGCATACACTAAAAATAATACGGACGCTCCCCTACTTACGACCATTCGAGTTACGGAAAACGGTCGATACGAAAAAAAATTTCAGGATGTCGAATAATATCCGGATATTGCCGTAAGTTAGATTTTCTATTGTGTGCACCTTTTTCCCAGTACAGGACATTGCTTCAGCGCTTCTTACCGCCGCTACCGACGTGTGGTGGAGCTGTGAGAGGTCACCCAGCATCCACCCTGAAGAAGAAATCCGCTTCCTCTTCCTAGTTCATGTGTATACACACTGCACTGTATCTCTAGCGCGCTATGAACTTTGACATTTTTATTGTTTGATATCTCGTGCATCCATTTAATATGGTTGGTGTGAAGTGTAAAGAGGAGGCAAGCTGTTTCTTTTGAAATAATAGTGAAATAAGAAAGCTTGATGCGGTTGAAAAAAATGGTTGGATCGCTTTTTTTCGGCCACTTTATACCACGGAGGAAGAAGTCGAGTAACTGTTGAAGCTCATGTCAAGGTTGCCATGGCGCCCAATTGGCCCCGCCCATGTGGCACCAGCTGCAGCTCATTGACAGATTAGCGTTCCGTCTATTTAAGCTCAGTGCTCTCATTCTTTCTTGCCCCGCGAGACGTGGGTTCTGACTCGGTCCTGTTTCCCTGTTGGTATTTCCTGTCCGGTATTGTTCCTGTTTATTTTGTCCTGTTTAATATTCTCTTCAGTTTTTGTTCCTGTCTAGTTTGTCCTGTTTAATTTTGATATCCTGCTTAATTATCGATCCTGACTGTCCCGTCCTGTCCGGTATCGACCCCATCCGTCCGATATCTGGTAACTGGGAATCGTTCTCGTCTGTCTCTGGCTTCCTGTCTTTCCACGCTAGACCGCTGCCTAACGTGCATGACTCCCCATTTCCTGTCAAATAAAAGCGTGCGTGAGAAACGTCACGCACTTGGGTCCTGATCCTTTTCGGTTCTTGACAGTTCCTCTTCCAAAAGGAAGTTCAACTCAACTTTATTTATCTTTATAGAGCATATTATTGTATGTAATATTTATTTTTTTAGGACAAAACAATACAGGTTACTTATGTAAAACTCAAACATACGTTCCATACAAAATATAGCACTGAAGCAACCTACGAACAAATTCAATTTACAAACGATCGCCCGTTCGTAAGTAGGGCAGCATCTGTACAAAAAATAAGAATTTCAAATGAATTACTGTACAAAATAATCAATTCCGATTGACGTATAGCAAGGTAAAGAAACCTATGGTCATGCATAGTAAGTGTGTTCCAAACCCTCCGACACCCCTGATAAAAACATTTAAATTATAAAGTATAGAGCTAGTTTTTATTGCAAAGGCTACCAGATTAATACACATTTATAAATTAACAACTTGTTAGGTTATTACTGTGTAATTACCTGGTTATTTATTGGAAGGAGGGTTAAATAGGCTCAGTCGACGACTAAACAAATCCTTTTACTAGGGATCAGAGTGAGAGCCGGAAAGAGAGTGGAGAGCTGAGAAGAAAGTGGAGGTGGCTGAGGCACGCCAAAGGCAGAGAGCACTGGTAGGAGTTTTGGAAAAATTGATAGCAAGCCTGAGCCACTTCCCAAAGACCCAAGTGAGCCAGGCCTAGGGAAATGAGAGTCACCAACTACGCCAAATAGAGGTCCTAGCAAGTATGGACAAAAAGCGAATGATGGTTACAACACAACGGTACATTCCACTACATCTATTTCCTTGTGCAGGCTGTTTATGATGCCCTCCCAAGCCAAGTGAACTTTCATGTGAAGAGAAATAACGAAACCCCCAGACAATCAGCACAAGCAAACACCATCAAGCCCCAAACAAGGCAATATTTTTAATCGAAGAAGAAGAGAGACCCGGAGCCAGGGTTCCCTCGAAGCTGCGCGCGGGCGCAATCGCGCACTGCTCGCACATTCTCAGCGCACAAGAAAATCTAGCCAGCGCACAAAAATCAGGGCTCAATATTACTAATTAAGAAGCGATTCAGGTCAAAGTTACAGTGCATGAAGGTAAAAATACACGGGTTCCCCTGACCTTGTGTCCTAAATGCAGTATTTTGAAGTCGAGTCGAAGTCGAACGAAGTCGAGTAAAGTTAGTAGAGTTCGTCGAGAACCGGCTTCTTCGGCTCGGCTCACTAAAAGGAACTGGCCCTTTCGGGTCCTAAACGGCTCTTTGGGTTGTTTTTGCTTCTTTCATCCCAACATGACCAAATTATATTTAAAATTATGCACAAAATGACTTAAAGGAAGGGGGGAATAGAACAAAAAAGAAAAAAAAAAAATGAAAAAGTAGTGAAAAGCTGAGAAAAAAAAGAAACAAAAGGAAGTGAAAAAAAGAAGGAAAAATTTAGAAAAAAGCCAGAAAAAAAGAAAAGAAAGAAACGTAGGAAAAAAGTAAATAGAGAACAAAAAGAAAAAAGTAAATGCTCGGAAAAAATAAACACAATGAGATTTTTTTTAAAGGAATTTAAAAAAAAGTAGAAAAAAAACACGGAAAAAAGAAGAAAAAGTTTGTGTTGCATTCAAATAATTTCCAATTATATCAAGTGAATCTTGTTGCCAACATTGTACTTCCACAAAAAATTTGATTAAGTACAGTTCCGTATCTTACAACCGACTCAATAAGCCCCCAAAAATGTTAATATTATGCGACAAAATATATCAGGAAATAAAAAGAAATGGATAACCTGTGAAAGAATTGTAAGAACAAACGACGTTGTAGGCCGTACAACTTTTGCAATAGTACACGAGTCAATTCATTCAAAAAAGAAAAATAATTTTGCATTGCCGGAAACTCAGCATAATGTAACTTGATGCCAATTTTTGGACATGTTTGATAATGAATTATCTTGCCACACTTGGGATTATGGTTGCTCACTGTTGTTTCAAGCGTTGCTCACCGACTTTTTGTGAACGCTCCGACTCGTGGAAAACTAGAGGGAACATTGCCCAGAGCATGTACACAGACCACAACAGGACTCCTTCATACTGCTTCTGAAGGGCAGCTGAACGTCAACCTGGAAAAAAACTCAAAAATTCCCTCAGCATATTGCAGCAACATCTCCTCGGCCAGACATGATCATCACCTCTGAGGCATCAAAACAACTGATCATTAAGGAACTCACATGTTGTTGTTGTTGTTGTTGGGGTTGTCTATCGATACGATGATGACCATCTTCTTTTAATTGTGAGTCTGCTGATGTTTGAAGAGTCCGATCCTGGATCCACAGATGCGGTTACAGACAGAGCATGTGAAGGGGGTGCTGGGGGGAGCAGGGGTGGCCTGGCGAGCATGTCTCTTTGCACGCTTTGCTGCACGGTGTTGCATGCGCTGTTCCTCCATGTAATCCACTCCATGTGAGCAGTGGGAGCGCCAGAGGTCTCGGCAGGAAGCAAGTTCCTCCAGTGAGGAGGGGTTTATCCGACATCTCTTCAGGATGTTCTTCATTTGGTCTTTGAACCGCTTCTTCTGCCCACCAGCACTGCGTTGGCCTAGATGTAACTGACCATAGAGGATACGGCGTGGCAGTCTGTGGCTGGGCATTCGAACAACATGCCCCAGCCACCTAAGTTGGCGTTGGGCCATAATGGATTCCATGCTGCAGCTGCCTGCCCTCTCCAACACCTCTGTGTGCGGCACTCTGTCCCTCCATGTGATGCTAAGGATCTTCTGAAGACATCTTACATGGAAGGTCTCGAGGCTCTTCAGATGGCGGCTGTAGATAGTCCATGCCTCACATCCATACAGTAATGTCGTGATACATACAGCTCTGTAGACCAGCATTTTGGTGTGGAGTCTAAGGTTGTTGTTTTGAAAGACCCTTATCCTTAGTCGACCGAAAGATGCTGATGCTTGCTTGAGGCGGCTCTGGATCTCATCATCCAATGAGCAGGTGTCAGACACTATGCTCCCCAGATATTTGAAGGTGGGCACCATGAGCAGGTGTTGCCCTGCTGCTGTGAGGGTTATTGGGTTTGGTAAGAGGTCAGCACTGGACTGACAGAGTACCTCTGTCTTCTGGGTGTTGATCGTCAGTCCCATTCTGGTGTATGCAGTTACAGCTGCCGAGAGAATGTTTTGCAGAGCCTCCGGTGTATGGGCAACCAGGGCACAGTCATCAGCATACTGTAGCTCAATGATGGTCTCTGAAGTCAGTTTGGTAGTTGCCTGTAGCCTCCTGATGTTAAACAGGTTACCATCAGCCCTGAAGTTGATGGTAACTCCAGCCTGCTCCTCCATCCTTCTACGTAGCAGTGTTGTAACACAGACGAGGAAGATGTTGAAGAGAACTGGAGCCAGCACACAGCCTTGCCTCACTCCAGTTTCGACGCCAAAGGGCTCTGAGCTGTGTCTTCCAACTACCACTCTGGCCGTCATCCCTGAATGGAACTGTGCAAGAATGGTGAGAAACTTGGGTGGACACCCAAATCTCTTCAGGACTTGCCACAGTAGGTCCCTGTTCACTGTGTCAAATGCCTTTGAAAGATCGACAAAGGCGATGAACAAGTCCTTGTGCTGCTCCCGGCATTTCTCTTGGAGCTGACGTGTCACAAAGATCATGTCGACTGTTCCCCTGTCCTTTCGAAAACCACACTGTGACTCTGGGATGACGCGTTCCGATATTTTGGAGATGAGTCTGCGGAGCATGACCTTGGCAAGGACCTTTCCAGCAGTGGCCAACAAAGAGATACCCCTACTGTTGGAGCAGATGGATTTATCTCCTTTATTCTTAAAGATGGTCACAATGTTCGCATCTTTCCACAGTTGCGGGACACACTCTCGTCTCCACACCTCTGAAATATATTGAAACAGTGTCCGTGTACAGAGGTAGCCTCCTACCTTGAGAAGTTCAGCTGGGATGTTGTCAGGTCCAGGGGATTTATTGTTTTTCAGGGTTTTGACTGCATGCAGGATTTCATTGAAAGTTGGCGGGAGGTCGAGGTCTGGCAATGTAGGATGTTCAGGGAGCTCTGAAAGGACAGTTGGGTCCACTGGGGTGGGCTGGTTGAGCAGGGTGTTGAAATGCTCAGCCCACCGCTCCACTATCATAGCCTGATCCTTGATTAGAGATGTTCCATCAGCAGATCTAACAGGTGCCAGTGAGCAGTGTCTGGGGCCATAGATGGTTTTTACTGCATCATAGAAACTGTGCATATCGCTTCTATCAGCGTGAGACTGGATTTCATTGGCTTTTGAGATCCACCACTCATTTTGCAGTTTTCTGAGAGTTCTCTGGGCCTCGGAACGAAGGGCTTGCCATAGCTTTTTATGGAATTGAGATTGTGGGTTGTTCAGGGTGGCTCTGTGTGCCTTGTGCATTCTGTCCAGGAGGGTTGAGATCTCTCCGGCATTCTGGTCAAACCAGTCCTGGTGTTTTTTAGTTTTAAAACCAACGGTTTGGGCTGCAGTGTCAAAGAGGGTGGTAGATATATAGGTCCACTTCTCATCCATCCCAGCCTCTGACATGACCAGCTGCTCAATGTTTGCCAGCCTCTCAGCTAGAGAGCAACGGAAGTTGTCAAGGGTGTCGCTACTGGAGAGTTTGGCACAGTTGAGTGTCTTCCTCTTTGAACCACCATGACGTGCTAGGGGCCGGACATGCATTCTGACCTTTGTCAGAATCATGCGGTGGTCGGTCCAACAGTCTGCCCCACGCATAGCTCTTGTAATGAGCACGTCCTTCAGGTCAGCCCTCCTCACGATCGCGTAGTCAATCAGATGCCAGTGTTTGGACCTGGGATGCATCCAGGATGCCTTATATTTATTCTTTTGTTGGAAGATGGTGTTTGTGATGGTAAGGTTATGTTCCGCGCACAGACTAAGAAGTCTCATGCCATTGGAATTAACTTTTCCAATGCCATGGGCACCAATCACACCATCCCAGTTTTGCAAGTTCTTTCCGACTCTTGCATTGAAATCACCAAGCAGCATGATTTTGTCATTCCTCGGGATGTGACTGAGGATGTCATCGAGTGCCTGGTAGAAGCGATCCTTCTCTTCATCATTCGATGGCAGTGTTGGTGCATAGGCACTAACTAATGTGACATGTCTGCATTTTGCAAGTGGGATGCGAAGAGTCATTAGTCTTTCACTGACACCCACTGGTGACTCTGTGAGCTTCAGCAGTAGAGTGTTCTTAATTGCAAAACCAACTCCGTGAAGATGGTGTCCGCCCATGGGGTATCCCTTCCAAAAGAATGTATAACCCTCCCCCTCTTCATTGAGTGAGCCTTCCTCAAGGAGTCTGGTCTCGCTGAGCGCTGCCACATCCACATTATATCGCTTCAGCTCGTTGGCAATGAGTGCTGTTCTGCGCTGTGGTCTGTCCAGACTGGTATCCAGGAGTGTCCTTATGTTCCATGCTGCAATTCTAAATGCTATTGTTTTTCGACCGCATAGTGGAATGTCCCGACAGGCGCGGTTTCCTGTCCGGGTACTGTGCTGAGTGGGCAATCTTTAGGCCACCTTTTCTAGGCCTTTCCCCAATTGGGGTGAGCAGTGCGGCCACTAAATAGTGCTGCTCAGACGCACAGGGGTCTGCCGGAAACAGCTGCCACTCAATCCCAGCTGCTAACGACCCTTGCCCTGTGCCGCTGGCGTGCAGAGGTCCAGCTAAGAGCTTCCAGCTCATTCAAACCTGCTCCCGTCACTGGTTACTCCATCGCCGCCAGACTTTTGTGGTCGGGGACTCAGGTAAAAGAAGATACCTGCGCAATGATGGTTTTTAAAGTGGCGTAAGGGGTGCGCTTTCCCCAACGCCACTATCTTGATTGTAGAGAAGATGGATCCAGTGGCAAGGGAGACCCTAGACGACCGGCATCTTCCCACAACTGCAGGCGGCTGCCGGAATCCAGGTCTGTGGGAAACCGCCTCAAAGCGTGCCGCCACCAGCTTTTGGGATCACTCTTAGTCTGGACTCTACCCTTCGACCTGTTCGGCTTGGGTAACCCTGCCAGGAGTACGAGACTCCCGCCGACATAGCTCTAGGGGTCATTGAGACGCACAAAGTGCCCCACCACGATAAGGTGGTGATCCGTCGGGGCACAAGGAACTCACAGTACCCCAGGGAAGAGCATATTTAGGAAGCCAAAAAATAACGTGTTAGGTACCAGGAACTGGTGAAGGGGTGCGGGAGCAAGGGCTGGAAGACCTTTCTTTGAGCCAATAGAAGGGGATTGCGGGGGTTTTGCTAGACAATCCTTCAGCAAAGTCCTAGGACATTTGGATGGCTGAGAAGAAGACTACATCAGCTAGTGAAATTGCAGAAAAAGCCACTGGGTTGCTCTGGTTCAAAAGGGCAGATCTGCGGACTGGCACTAGTATTGGGATCTTGGCTAGGTCACCCGTGCAAGAGTTTCTAATTGAGAGAGCTATTAAGTCAAGTCATTTTTATTTGTATAGCCCTTAACCGGTGCCCGAATGGAAAACGCTCTCGAACCTGCGGAACACTTCTTGGCTCTTGGGATCACCAGAAGACCGGCGCTCTCAGAACGAAGGCTTCAGGCCGGAACATAGGGGGAAATCAGATCTGAAAGATATGAGGGGGTAAGTCCATGTATGATTTTGTATAATACTAAGAGAACCTTGAAATCACATCTTAGGCTAACAGGGAGCCAATGCAGGTTAGCCAAAATGGGGGTGATGTGATCGGACTTTTTTGTCCTAGTTAAAAGCCTCGCTGTGGCATTTTGGACCAGCTGAAGAGACTTGATTCTTGACTTCGGGAGACCAGAGAGTAGTGCATTACAGTAATCGAGACGGGAGGTAACAAACGCGTGAATTATAATCTCCGCATCCGACTGAGACAGTATAGAACGAATTTTAGCAATGTTACGATATTAAAGATATTAATCTACTATTGACTAAAGTAATCAGGCAGAAAGCAAATTTGTAGTTTTAATACTGCTGTACGGACGGGGGAGGGAGAAGTGGTACGTTCCTATCCAAGTGCCCCTCACAACGTTTGCAGGAAGCGGAACCGTTTTTATTCAGGGTTTCGCGCATGCGTAGAAATTATCATGACGTCACACATACGTCTTTTCCTTACATACAACGAAAATACCTGAAGTAATTGTGTGTATTAAAATCAGACTATGTGTGTGTTTTTTGATGATTACCCATACATTCAAAATGGAAAAATAGAAAACAGAAATAAGAGAAAAGTTAAATGCGAGTTAATTTTATTATGAGTATTTGTAACATAGGACACAGAGAAATACACAATTAACTACTGTAAATTCCGGACTATAGAGCGCACCTGATTATAAGCGGCACCCACCACATTTTAAGAGGATAACTGCTTTTGTACTTACACAAGCCGCACCTGTATATAAGCCGCATGCGCCCACATTAAAACATGTAATACAATCACAAATTTAACCCAAACCCGACTTTGAGTCCCGCGATTGAAATTGAATGTCCTTCATTAAAGTACACAGCCGGCAAAATGAACGGAAAATGATACCGGTACTTAAAGTTTGATGCGGACCTGCAGAGTCCGGGTCCCGTTGAAAGTAATCCAAGGGAAAAAAGTCTATATTTCCAAAGGTAAGGGTGGGAAAAATATATATCCACTATTGTCTGCTGCGTCCACAAACACGTCTCACCTTTACTCCACTTCCCGTCAGCCCCCGTGGTTTCCGCCCCCTTTTTTTTTGATTCGCCCTTGGAAAACATATCAGAATAAGTCTCTAAAATAAATACATTACAAAAATATACAGTTGCAAATACATATTATACATGGTTACACATATTTACAAAGAAAGACGGTACACCGAGAGAGTTTTCAAAGGTTTAATAATGATAATAAAACTTTCATCCCAAACCGTGACTGTGAAGGGTAGCAAAATGCTACTAGGAACACGCTCACAACACAGTAATCGGCTCTGTTAAAGAAACATACCGAACTTTTAGTAATGACGCTAAACCGCCCTCATCTTCCTCCTTATAACTGACGTCATCAAAGTCGCCTTCTCCAGTATGGGAAAGGGACTGTATCAAATAGACGTCGTCCCACACTCCCTCATTCAAAAATACGCTAGCAACACGCTCGCAAAGTAAAGTTTACGTGCAGTAGCTCTGCTTCCTTCTTTATCGGACTGCTCGATTGCAAATAGCTTGAAAGCTGCATCATGTGCCTTTCTTTTTGCTATTTGCATGGTGAGGATGATTCTACGCTAATTTAATTTGTGCATAAGCTAAAAAGTTGCAGTCTTCCTCAGCGCATATATTCTAAATAAGAAAAATTACATAAATTGGCCGCATCACCGAATAAGCCGCAGGGTTGAACGTTTGGGAAAAAAGTGGCGGCTTATAGTCCAGAATTTACGGTAAATGTAATCTACTTTACACTAATGCATACCTGAAACACTCAATGATCCCAGGCTACATCAGTGGTGATAAGGCCCTGTAGAAACCAGGAGATGTTTATTTCAATGTTATTACATTGTGGTCATCCACCAGCATGTGTTTATAGTTATTTCATCATTTTTCCTGTTAAAGAATTTGCTTGTCAAAATATAACCAAAACATTCTGGCATAAATTAAATGAGACACATTTTGAAAACACTCCAAAAGGTTAATTCAATCATCTTCTTTGCGGTTACGTAAGGGAAAAATACAGCAAAAAGGCTTTCCAAATGTTGCACAAAGAGTCCCGAAGCTGTGAGTGTTTACCAAAAATCTCCCACGAGGTTGAATTTGAGCGCCATAAATCAAGCTGAAAGGAGGCTTATGTAAAACAAGAGCTTTCCACGGGGGCCCGTCGGTAATTCAATTATAGGCGAGGAAACGGCGCTGCCGCTTCCCGCTCAGGACCACTTGGACGCCTTCCATCCATTCTTCTCATTCAAAGGTCTCGCCAGTGCTTGGGAACGCCGACCTTTTACGCCACGGGAGGGGCCGGCGCTCGAAAGGGGGACGACTGACCGCAACGGACGGCCAAGGTGGATAAAACGGGGGGCCGCCGCCCCGAGTATGTCGCTCTGCATTCTAGCGGCGACTTCCTCCTCACAGGCTCTCTACACATACAAACTGTACACAAGTAAGGATATGTGTCGCTGTTGCTAGGATACCACTTCTTCGGGATTCTTGCCCAAGTACGTTTCGCTGACTGCTGGCAAATGAACACTCAGTAAGGATTCAATTGAACATTAAAAGTTTTGTCCCTGTGTTATATGGAATGGTGATAATCCCAACCATGCTGTTTATTGTGAATTTCACATTTAAAGGGACAGTTGTCACGTACTGCACGGTTGTCATGGCGCCCAGCTGGCCCCGCCCTTGACACTGGCTGACCTGCATTTTCCTGATTATATCAGGAGACCAGAACAGACCAGGAAACCCCAGAGCATTCGTTTCAGATGTTTATTTAAGGAAGCGTTCAGGGCTTGCGGGAGACGTGATGGCCGTCGGACGTCAGCAGCGGCGCCGGAGAGATAGCTTCGGATCGAGTGGCCAATCGGAACGCGGAAATCAGGCAGGTCGAGTTTACCGGGGCTGGAGAGGAGATCGAAGCGTGGGGCGGAAACAGAGTTCTTAGACGAACGGGAAATCAGGAGAGTCACACAGAGTTATAAATGTACACTCTGACACAGAACTCTGGGCGCAGCGTGCTTAAGAGCGAAGTGCCAGCCAATCAGAAGGCGCCCACCCAGGCGCCACCTGATTGCTCCAGGTGATCAGAGTTAGTAATCATGATCAGAGTTAGTAATCATGACAAATTACTCCTATGGGTACTAAAACAGGCCTTTTGGAACTGCCCTTTGCCGGATCATTGTTTACCCTTGTTGAAAACCTATTCATGCCTGTTTGATACCTGTTTATTCTTGTTTTGCTTGGTGGACTTTGTTGCACTTCGGTGTAACATTCTGAGAGATTCCTGCAAGTTCTGTTTAATCCCGTTAAATGCCTAGTCTGTAGTTTTGCCTGCATTTGAGCCTGCTTTGTTTTGTTTTTGGTCCGTTTGTGGGTTGGACAACTTCTCTTTCTCAATTAAAGTGACAGATCATCTACGCAAATGAGTTCCAACTTCCTGCTTCCCGACCCGTTTCAAGACAGTCCCGATCCGTTTCGTGACAACAGTCTGTATTACAGTTTATCTTGAAGCCACAGGTTTTCATCAACACTGTTTAAGCAGATCACCTCATACAAATGAGTTAACCCTTTATCACTGGATTGCCAAACTGTTCCCACCCTTTTGCATAACACCAAACATGGGTGTTATGCAGTTCTTACTCCATTGTTTTCGCTCTCGTGACCAAAAAGAAACCATTTATTGCTAACTATTAGAAAATCCATCCATCCATCTATCCATTATCTGCACCGCTTATCCTCAGTAGGGTCACGGGGGTACTAGAGCCCATCCCAACCATTTTTGGGCAGTGGGCAGGGGACAGGGAGCACAGAGACAGACAACTCGCTCGCTCATTCACACTTAAGGACAATTTGGACCGGCCAATTAACCTGACATGCACGTTTTTGGAATGTGGGAGGAAACCGGAGTGCCTGGAGGAAACCCACGCCAGCACGGGGAGAACATGCAAACTCCACACAGGAAGGTTGGTAGCCGGATTTGAACCCATGACCTCAGAACTGTGCCGCACGCGCACTACCCATCGCGTCGCCGTGCTGTCCCTATTAGAAAATCAGCACAGAAAAAAAACAAACGTAATGACAGAAACCTCCCAGGTATCACCACAAAAATTACCATGAACTACCAAAAGTTAAACCCTGTCACTAAACCTAAATAGCTTGGAGCTGTGGTATCAGAACCAAAAATCATGGCCAGGATAGCCCAAACCACAGCTTCACTTTACAGACTTAAACCCATCTGGAGGTACAAGAACATCACAGTGAAATCAAAGATCCTACTCATGCAAGCTCTGGCTACTTTCATCCTCCTATACGCTTGGACTCTCACAGCAAAGCTGAAAGGAAAATCCAGGCCATGTCAAGTCAAGTCAAGTCAAGTCAAACGTATTTATATAGCCCTTAATCACAAAAATGTCTCGAAAAAAATTTGTCCGGAAAGTGCATGACAGCAGCGACACCTCCAGCCTGTAAACTAGTCCAGAAAGTCTATGACGGCCACTACGTAGCTTCCCATCTCTGCCAGCTGGTCCATGCAGGCGTTCACATGCATCAGGTCAAACACTGGTCCGCTGACTCATCTCAAATCGTCCTTCTCCTCCGTCTCACCACCAGGCAGGCAGTCGGAAAAAGACAGGACAATACAGAATATGAGGTGGGCATCAATCATAAGCTTTGGAATAGAAGGCCATGGAGATGTGATGCTACAGGAAAACTTCTAGGCAACGGGTTCATAGCCCATATGAGAAACGAAATGGTACACCTGGGCACATTGAACCCCATGAAGAACTGTGGTCAACTGTGTGTAGACAAAAACTGCAGTTGTATGGTCACGTCACAAAATCATCAGGACTGGCCAAAATTATTTTCCAGGGCACAGTCCTAGGGGACAGGACTGGGCTGGCAACATCAAGGAATGGACTGATGCCAACGTTGACCCCAAAACAGTGCAGGAACCATTAGCAGTGGAGAAAGCTGTCCAGAGTTGTGTCTTCAGTAGTGCCTCGAGTACCCAGGGATCAAGGGATCAGTGAACCATTATAAGAAATTACTTATATCAGCTCGGTGGCCTTGGGGGCATGGCGCCCGCCTCGAGACTGGGAGGTTGTGGTTCAAGCCTCAGCCGAGTCATACCTCAGACTTAAACATTGGTACCCGGTGCCTCCCGGCTTGGCGTTCAGCATTAGGGGTTGGAATTGGGGGGTTTGGTCACCTAATGACTCCCAACACCTCAGTTGGGTTGAGCGAGGGGGCTGGGAATCCCCTCCCTATAATCAATCTCCCAAAAAGAGCCAGAAATTACTCTAGCCACCTCCCACTAGGGGGATATGGCTGTGGTATATATAATACTTATACTCAGTATGAGGCAGCATGGCAGCACAGTGGTTAGTGTGTGCGGCACAGTCGTGAGATCAAACCTTCCTATGTGGAGTTTGCATGTTCTCCCCGTGCTTGCGTGGGTTTCTTCCAGGCACTCCGGTTTCCTCCAACATTCCAAAAACATGCATGTCAGGTTAATTGGCCGGTCTGAATTGCCCCTAGGTGTGAATGACAGGACAGAGTTTAAATACTGACAGGGAGCGATGACGGTGGCGGGAAAGGAAAAAGGGATCAGTAGCCGGGACAGGAGAGCAAAATCGTGGTCGGAATCAAAACGTATCATAAGCCAGGACGGGAGAGCAGTCGTAGTCGAGATCAAAACAGATCGTAGCGGGAGACAAACAGGAGAAAAAAAAATGGGACAGGCGTGAGTCAGGGTCGAAAAAGGGCTTGCCATGTAAAAAGAGATTAGCAGACGGACCGAGAAAAGGGGACTGACAGGACAGAGTTTAAATACTGACAGGGAGCCAATCCAGGGAAGGTTTTTACATTTGCACCAAAGCAATCTGATTCTGGGTCCATTTATTTGCAAGAGGGCAAATTTGACAACAAATGGCTTTGGCATGAATGCTACAAAGATTAATTGGCTACAATGACAAGCAATGGTGCACAGATTCACCTACGTGCTGTATTTCTAGTGTTTAAAGGCTAAATCTGTTCAATGTTTTATCACGATTGGAGCCTTTCATAAACAAAATATGTCATTTTGACCACCATTGCCACTATTTTGGCCTCTGTATGAAATGTATTGAAAATTTGAAGTTTAAATTGACGTCAAAGCGGTGGTAAATGATAAACACTGTCCCTTTAATACAGAATCTGTCATGATTACTGATGCAGGACACCTGAGTCTGCTCCGTTGGCGCCACCAGCCTCGGACGGTGATTGGCTGAACTCCTTTTAAACCCCCGGCTTTCTGCTACCGGTTGTCAGACCGTCTGCGAACCTCAGTTACACTAAGCAAGCTTTTTGACTCTCACTCTCGCCCGTTTTTGCTCCCGTCTGTTTCCTGGCTTTTGACCCGTTTTGGCTCCTGACCTCGTATACTCCTTTTTCCCCGGTTTTTGACTCGCTTTGGCCCATGACTTCGTCTACTCCCGTCTCCTGGCTTTTTGACTCGTTTGTGGCTCCCGACCACGCCTTTGCTCCTCTACCCTGGCTACTGACCTGGTTTTCCTTTCCCGACACCACCCTCGCTCGTCACGGAAGTCTCACTTCCTTTACCTTCTTCCCAATAAAACACTGTGAAACATTACGCTACTGGGTCCTGTCTCCATTCTGGTTTCTGACAGAACCTCTTCACTTTTTCAATAAACTTAATTAAACGTTTTCCTTAACTCCTTTCATTGTGTGCTACGGACAATTGTTTTCCGTCGGGAAGGTTTTTATTGGCTAAACAAGCCACTAAAACAAAGTACACATTTAACGCGTAAACATAAAAGCGCCGAGAGTCACTCGGCCATAGAAAGTGTCGGCCCGAGCCGTAAAAACGATTCAACAAGTGCGCGAATGATGCGGAGTCATTAAAGAAATATAAAGAGTGCAGTAGAGCGGTGATGCCGATCAACAACAGTTATGCAAATTATGCAGAGCGGAGCATCAACAACCATAAACAAAGTTTGAATGGTACTACCGAGATGGGAGAAATTGGCAGAGTGTTTCCATGAAATTCACTGAGTTGGTTGAGAGCTTAATGGTATGCTAATATCTAGATCATGAAAAGGACTTTTACATACATATATATATATATATATATATATATATATATATATATATATATATATATATATATATATATATCTCCATCCATTATCTGCACCGCTTATCCTCAGTAGGGCCGCGGGGCTGCTGGAGCCCATCCCAGCTATCTTCGGGCAGTGGGCAGGGAAGACCGCTCGCACATTCACACCTAGGGCAATTTGGACCAGCCAATTAACCTGACATGCATGTTTTTGGAATGTGGGAGGAAACTGGAGTGCTCGGAGGAAACCCACGCAAGCACAGGAAGAACATGCAAACTCCACACAGGAAGGTTCGATCTCATGACTTCAGAACTGTGCCGCACACGCGCCAACCACTGCAGCACCGTGCTGATCCGCCGTGCTGCCCATTCTATATATATTACGAAAAGTCACAATCAAATACCTAAAATGAGGCGAAGTCAAAAAAGGAACTCACGCTGTACATACGCCAGGTAAACGTACCCTTTGATGATTAACTTGGACAAAACAGACCAAAGTCGCCCAGGGGACACAGTAAGCAAAGTGCCATTTACTCCAAGCTGAAATGAGCGCTATGCAATTACTAAATACTACAATAGCTCTCTGTTTTTCAATGGGATGCCCCGTTGGTTTTGCTTCTCAATGTCATCAGGTGCTTTTTCTCTGTCTTTGTTCTTCTTTGTCTTTATCTCTTGCTGTGTCTTTTTACCTTCTTTTTGTCATGTCCAGCATGGTCGCCATGCCAACCAACTGGCCCCGCCCCTTGGCACCGGCTTTAAAGGATTGTCTAAAATGCGTGTGTGCTTCTTAAGGGCGGGTTTGGGGGAATGCCGGTTGCTGGATCATTGCATTGTTCGGTTCTGTTTTGCTCAGTTCTGTTTTGTTTGACTCAAGGAAGACCTGTTATGCCCGTTTGTCTGAGTTAGTAACTTTAAGCCTGTTTTGTGAGCATTACCTAGTCTGAATTTCTGATTGACTGTACGTCTGTTTTTTTTTTTTTTTTTGTCCCTGCGTGTTGGACAACTTTTATTTTCTAAATAATTGAGTTCACACTTCTTGCCCTCCCCGGTCCGGTTCCCTGACACTTTTGCTCTCTCTTCCGTTTTTCATTTTCTCTCTCTTTTCTCTCTTTCTCTCTCTCTGTCGTGTCCAGCATGGTCGCCGTGGCGGCCGGCTGGCCCTGCCCCCTTGGCACCAGCTGAAGCAGATCGCCTAATTTGCGCGTTTGCTTCTTAAGGGGGGTTTTGGGTATTGCGGGTTGCTGGTTCATTGCGTTTTCTGTTCTGCATTATTCTGTTCCGTCTGTCTTGCACGTTTTGAGTAAAACCTGTTTTGTGAGTATTTTTAGTCTGAGTTCCTGTTTGCCTGTAAAGCCTGTTTTTGTTTGTTTTGTCCCTGAGTGTTGGACGACTTTTATTTTGCTGAATAAAAGTACGGATCGTTAACGCGAATGAGTTCATCCTTCCTGCCTCTGATCTGGTCCAGTCCTGTGACAGTCTCGCTTTTCCCTTCTCTCTTTCTACCGTTCTCTTTCTCTCCTCTTTGGATTACTTTCTCTTTCTTTCCCCTCACTATTTCTCTTTTTATCTCTTTTGTTTTTTACGTTCCCACTCTCTCTTTCCCACTCTCTCTCTCTCTATTTCTCTCTTTCTCCCTTTCCCTCGTTTCTTGTCCCACACTCTTTTTCTCCCCCCTCTCTTTCTCTGATTTCTTTCTCTCTTTTTTTCTTTCACTTCAATCGACTAGTCCGGCCCCTGAGAGAATGTTTGTTCTATTGTGTGGCCCCCGAGTTAAAATGGATTTGACACCATATGACGTCAAACTGTATAGGTTTAAAATTAATTTATATTACCGTATTTTCTGCACTATAGGGCGCACCCCCCAAAAAATAGTTTTTGGTCCTATATCTTCCATAGATAAGGCGCACCGGGTTATAAGGCGCTACAATGGGTCGACAAAACAGTCAGATAGTTCAGTCCAACTTATTACCCCCTTAACATTCCGAAAGCTTGCAAAGAAGCAAATACGTGTCTCAGACATGTACGGAAACAGTGTCTGTACGATGTCACTCAAATGCATCATTTCAAATATCATTCGGAAGGTTAAAGTCTTGGGATTCAAGAAATGCCAACCATTCCTTAGTTTCTATTTTCTTTTTCGCTCGCAACTTTACTGTGCATATGACAATAAACACTTGGAATTGAGTTTAATTCACTCAACTCATCACAGCAACATCAAGATCGTTCTAAAACAAGATACCGGGAAAATATAAAGCCGCATAGCTCACCTAATTTCTCACGTTCAATAATGATCTGCAACCATGGTCTTCTTACAACCGTGAGTGAAGTAAATCCAGGAGAGTAAAATATTTACAAATACAGACTAATGAAACATGTTTCTTTATGGCGTAGTTTAGCAAGCTTGCTATTCAGTCATCTTTTTCGGCCAATTGCAGGGTTTGTTTTGGCCCTCTAGCTTATCCGAGGCTCCGAATAACTTCAGCCAATAGCGATCGATTTAACGGATAATTGACACATCTTTTTCGGCCAATTGCAGGGTTTGTTTCGGCCCTCTAGCCTATACGAGGCTCCGAATAACTTTAGCCAATAGCGATCGATTCAAATGATGATTGACACATTGGTTAGCCAATGAAACGCTGGTATATAAATCCCAGCATACACCGCGGACTACTCCACGTTCGGCGGCTTTTGCGTAAGTTGCGAGACCTTGCGATTTAATATTTATCCATATATAAGGCGCACTGTATTATAAGGCGCATGGTCAGCTTTTGAAAAAAATAAAGGCTTTTAGGTGCGCCTTATAGTGCGGAACATACGGTAATTTATGATTTGGGGAGGAATACTACACGTTCTGTGCCTAATAGAAAAACAAAGGGGTCCTTTAGAATCTATAGTTGGAATGATGGGTCCTCAAGTCATACCAGTCGAGAAACCACTGCCATAGACATAAACAACACTCCAGATTTGTTTACCACATCAAGATGCAAATACCACGACATTTGTTAGGATCTTTACCGACTTAACAAATAGATTGTGAAACACGCTCTGTCCAATAAACGTGGAGTTTGTTGACATTGGCACTCGTCTGTGAGTGTAAACATCATTACCACTCAGGAGGTGGATGCAGCACTTCAAGTGGGCTGAGCGCAGCCACCGGGGGATTACTATTTATAACCGACACCAAAAAAAAAAAAGGTAAGCGGAATCTATGTGTTTGTGTAATTACTGCAGAGGTGCAAATCCTTGGAAATGGCCTTCGTTATTTATGCAGGACGTGGCTAAGAAGTGTGGATAATGACTGGTAGGGGGATTAACCCGACTTGGAACCAGCCCTGCCCGCCCATTCCACTCCTTCCATCCTTCTCCGGGATGCTAACGGAAAAAAATAGGCTTGCCTAAGGCGTTTTTGATCAGCGTGTGATGTGATGCGGTGTGACAGGTCTCAGACGTGCACATTTACAGTAGTTTTCCCACTACTCTCTCCCAAAAAGGGAAAAAAAATCCACTCCACTCTGAGGATTAGCGGCAAACTTCTGACACAGCCCCAGTTGAAATTTTTCAGCGGACTGCTCTTCATTTATATTGGATGTTGGTGTGTTGGGTGGAGGTGTGAATCCGACGGCTACTGAGCATACGAAAATGAGGATTAGCGGCTGTTTGGAGTAAATAAGGTTTGGGAAAATCCACTGGACTGAGGCTTTAGGAGTCATTCAAAGACCGTAGTGTTTTTATGATAGAATGTGTTTTTTTAACATCTGTGTCCTTTCCTTCTTACCCCAACACGAGAAAATTACATCCATCCATTATCATCAGTAGGGTCACGGGGGTGCTGGAGCCCATCCCAGCTATCTTTGGGCAGCGGACACCCTGTACTGGTTGCCAGCCAATCGCAGGGCACACAGGGACAGACAACTCGCTCGCTCATCCACACCTAGGGACAATTTGGACCGGCCAATTCACCTGAAATGCATGTTTTTGGAATGTGGGAGGAAACCGGAGTGCCCGGAGGAAACCCACGCAAGCACAGGGGGAACATACAAACTCTGCACAGGAAGTCCGGTAGCTGGATTTTAACCCATGATTTCAGAACTGGGCCGCACACGCGCTAACCACTGCGTCGTTGTGCTGCCCAGAAAATAACAGTGCCCGGAAAAAATATTGTCCCCCTAAGAAAGTCTTGACATCCATTATCTGCACCGCTTATCCTCAGTAGGGTCACGAGGCTGCTGGAGCCCATCCCAGCTATCTTCGGGCAGTGGGCAGGGGACACCCTGAACTGGTTGCCAGCCAGTCCCGGGGAACACAGAGACAGACAACTCGCTCGCTCATTCACACTTAAGGACAATTTGAACCGGCCAATTAACCTGACATGCATGCTTTTGGAAACCGGAGTGCCCGGAGGAAACCCATGCAAGCACGGGGAGAACATGCAAACTCCTCATAGGAGGTTTTGATCTCATGACCTCAGAACTGTGCCGCACACGCGCCGTACTGCCCACACGTTTTGACATATTACCGTTTATCAGGCTTCAAACTCATGGATAAAAAAAACAAAAATCAACAGCATATGAGACAAATTGGTGAAAAAAACCCAAAATGATTCTCTATTTTATATTGTGCTAACATAAATTAGAAAAGTAGGCATTGAAAACGTATTGGCTCTCTCTGAGTTAATACTCCTCTTTTGGCTGTGATAACGGCCAAAAATCTTTTTGATATCTCTTATCACTGTGGACCATAATATCTTACTAGAACGGTTGGAAAAATGGATTGGTCTCTCAAGAACTGTCCTCTCAGATAGGACGCACTGTGTTAAATATGCTGAAATGACATCTGAGCCCCTTAGTGTTACCTGTGGTGTTCCGCAGGGTTCAGTGCTTGGCCCCCTTCTTTTCAGCATTTACATGCTTCCATTAGGTCATATTATTCGCAAGTATGATATCAGTTTCCATTGCTACGCAGATGACACTCAACTATATCTTCCGATGGAGGAATCTGCCAATCAAAACTGGAAATTTGGAGGCCTGCCTCACTTAGATAAAAGAATGGTTGTCACTCCACTTCTTGCGCCTTAACTCTGAAAAGACCGAAATGCTAGTTATTGGTCCATCTAAATGCCGTGACTTTTTCTCAAAAACAGCTCTGAACATTGACAAATGAATGCAATATCACCCAGATGGACTCAGTCAAAAATGTAGGTGACATATTTGTCTACTGTACATTTAATTTTAGATTTTTGAATACTTTATTTTGTTTTTTTGAAAGATTAGGAATCGTCCTTTAAATAAGCAAAATAGCTTAACCCGCATATTATAGTTAATTCTACTTACTTAATCTTATTTCTAATACATGTGCTAAATAAGGAACATTTTGCTTGATATTTTTATCTATCAAATGGTTAAGGTATATCTTTATACCTTAAGATGATTTATGCATAAAATGTGCAAACCAGGCGGCATAGCGTTGAGTGGTTAGTGCGTCCGTGGCACAGTTCTTAGGTCATGGGATCGAAACCTCCTGTGTGGAGTTTGCATGTTCCCCCTGTGCTTGTGTGGGTTTTCACCAGGGACTCCCCCCAAATTGTCCCTAGATGCGAATGAGCGAGTGAATTGTCCGTCTCTGCGTGCCCAGTTCAGAGTGTCCCCTGCCCACTGCCCAAAAATAGCTGGGATGGGATCCAGCACCCCCGCGACCCTACTGAGGATAAGCAATGCAGATAATGGATGGATGAGCAAACCATCTCTCAATGAGCTCAGAATTGATTATTTTGCAAAGTGTAAATAAAGTGAAAAACGTGCTTTCCTTTGCACAAGACACCGAAGATAGATTGTTATTACTGCAAAAAGCAGTGAAGTAACATCTGGTGTTTACAGATGTTGAAATGCCGCAACACATGTCACCTGTCACGACTCGAGTCGATGGTGTAACTTTGTGAAGAATGTAAAAAAAATCTCGCAAAGGAAACCTTGAGATCCCAAAATGTGTCCGTTTTAATCATTTACTGTTTCATTCTTTTACTTTGAAAGCCGCAATAATGTCATGAACTGGAACTGGATCAGGACCCAAATGCGTGACATTTCTCACACATTTTACAGGAAATGGGGAGTCATTCACATTAGGCAGCGGTCTAGCGTGGAAAAATAGGAAGCCAGAGGCTAACGAGATTGACACCAATTCCCCGAGCAGATATCAGACAGATGGGGTCGATACCGGACAGGACGGGACAGACAGGTTTGATATCAAAACAGGATATCGAAAATAAACAGGACAAACGAGACGGGAACGAAACTGGAAACCAAAATTAAACAACGGGACAGATATGATTGATATCAATACAGGATATCGAAAATAAACAGGACAAACTAGGCAGGAACGAAACTGGAAACCGATATTAAACAACGGGACGGACAGGATTGATATCAAAACAGGATATCGAAAATAAACAGGACAAACTAGACAGGAACGAAAAATGAGACCGATATTAAACAGGACAAAATAAACAATACTAGACAGGAAATATCAACAGGAAACAGGACCGAGTCAAAACCCACGTCTTCAAAGGTTCATTGACGGACTGACAAAGGAAGAGTGAGAGCACTGAGCTTAAATAAACGAAAAACCAATCTGTCAACGAGCTTCAGCTGGGGCCACACGGGTGGGGCCAATTGGGCGCCATAGGAACCGTGACAAATCCAACAATCGTTGCTGCTTATTTACAAAACGCTGTTAAAAATTGAGAAAGAATAAGCGAAAAGGCCATACACTATGAAAATACAGAATTGCCTCAAAAATCTTTGGGTTTTAATTCTCTATTCACATGAAATCAACCTTGTTTTTCAAAAGTGTTATGTTTTCAGGTACAGCGAAAAAAAATTAATTTCTTCCCTATTTTATCGATTTCTACTGAATTTTGTTCACGGATCCCTTGACCACATGCGTCGTCGGGGCACCAATGTGGAAGCAACTCTGGACAGTCTTCTCCACTGTTGACGGTTCCTGGCCTGTTTTTGGGGCGTGGCAAAGTTGCCACCAGTCCATTTCTAATGTTGTCGGTCCAGTTCTTCTTGGGTCTTCCTCTCCTCCTGCCCTCTTGGACTATGCCCCGGAGAATTAAGTCAAGTCATGTTTATTGCACAGACCACAGATTATTGCAAACTACAGACTATTATATTATATCATCCCCTGATCTAAAACCTACATGAGGGGCAAGGAAAAACTCAAAAAGCTCAACATGAGGAAAATGAAGAAACCTTGAGAATCGACCGCACATGAGGTAATCCCCCTTCCAGGATGACCAGGCTGCAATGGATGTTGTAATAATAATTAATACACAGATTTCATCATCGTACACTGTACTGTATTGCAGTATAGGCCATGGATGATTATCGGTCGATCAATCATTGCTCAAATACGGTAGTATACCATTAACCTTGCGTAGTAACACACACATCTAGAATTGCTGTATGCATTTCCAATCTGTGGTATACAAAATTTTCACATTTCTGGCCAATTTGGGGTTTCACCTTAAAGTCCGGAATATACAGTCGTCACAAAATAAAGAAGATCAGGAAATATAGGCTATTCATAAGATATGGAATAGAATCAAGTTTTAAGCCTGGATTTAAACAGTTGCATTGAGGTTGCAGATCAAATCCACAACACCAGGGCCTGAATAGAGAAAGCTCTCGAACTTGCGGACCTCTTCTTGGCTCTTGGGATCACTAGTAGACCAGCATTTTCAGAGCAAAGGCTCCTGACCAGAACATAGGGGGAAATTAAATTAAAGATATGAGGGAGCAAGTTCATGCATAATTTTATATACTACCAACAGAAACTTAAAATCCCATATTAAGCTAACAGGGAGCCAATGCAAGTTAGCTAAAATCAGGGGAATGTGGTCACATTTTCTTGTCTTAGTTAATCAAAAGACTTCGCTGCAGCATTTTTTACCGTCTGCAGGCTCTCGTTTTGGACTTTGGGGGACCGGAGAGTAGTGCATTACAGTAATCGAGACGGGACGGCGTGAATTATAATCCACGCATCGAACTGTGTCGAGTCTATAAAGATATAAACCCATGGCTGACCAAAGAATTCAGGCAGAGGCAAGAATTCAAGTTTAAAAAGACTACTGCAGTAGGAGATCGATTCGCCAGCCAGAGCAATGTGGCCCGTTCGGCTGACCGGATCTTTCTGACCACTTCCGGTTTCAGTAGCTGCATTTATTGAAAAGTCACGCATGCGCAGTACATACAATGGAGTCACGCATGCGCATTACATTACAATTGAAAAAGACTGAAAAACGTGGATCTTAGAATGCGACTATGTGTGTGTGTGTGAATGATTACTCGTGTATTAAAAAATAGAAAAACAGGTTAAAGAAGTTAATTTCATAGCAAGTTAATTTGTAACATAGGAGTCTGAGAAATACACAATACCTAAAAGTAGCTTACTTTACAAACTGAGACGGCATAAGGGGAATTTTGCGAAGATGGAAGAAAGCCGTTCTAGGAATATTCTTAACGTGTGTTTCAAAGGACAGATTAGGGTCAAATGTGAGCCCTAAGTCACTCTGGGTGATATTACATTTATCTTTACTGTATCTTGGTCAGTCCTGATGATATTGAGACGTGACCATACATACCAACTAGGGACTAATGTGTTGTGCACTGTTTCGTTTGTCACATGGGCTATGTCCAGGGTTGGGTAGGGTTACTTTAACTGGATTACTTTCAATTACTTTTGGATTACTCCAATACCAAATATGCTAATAAAAGACAAAATAAACTAAATATGAATAAAATGACTAAATTTTGTGCAGGCTTGGGGAGTAACGGAACACATGGAACGGCAAAAATGATGTTGGCAAGCTGTTTGGATTGATTTTCATTTTGTTTCTGTCGCATTTTATGTTAGTTTTGCCGGAGATCAAAGAGATCAAAGCCAGGAGGGTAAGCTTACCACGTGTTGTGAGTCATCATTTTATTCATTTTTAGTTTCTTTTGTCTTTTATTAGCATATTTGGTATTGGAGTAATCCAAAAGTAATCGAAAGTAATCCAGTTAAAGTAACCCTAGCCAACCTTGCATTTTATTTTAGTTTTGCCGGAGATCAAAGAGATCAAAGCCAGGAGGGTAAGCTTACCACGTGTTGTGAGTCATCATTTTATTCATTTTAAGTTTCTTTTGTCTTTTATTAGCATTTTTGGCATTGGAGTAATCGAAAAGTTATTGAAAGTAATCCAGTTAAAGTAACCCTACCCAACCCTGGCTATGTCACATGCCTAAAGGTTTCCTGTAGTATCGTATCTCCAAGGCCTGGATACTATTCCAGTTTTGTTGTGAGAGTCCATGTCTAGCAAACATATAGGAAGATGGAAGTAACTAGCGCTTGCATGGGTCTGTTCCTTGATTGCACTGCTATGTTCTTGACCCTCCCGATGGGTTGAGTCTGGCAAGTGTGGCTGTGGTTTGAGCTATCCTGGCCATGATTTCTGGTTCTGACCCCTCTTCTAATATGGCAGCTCCAGGATATTTAAATTTGGTAACAGGTTCTAATATCTATCTATCTATCTATCTACCCTGGTCATATCCCTCGAGAGGGGTGACCGACAGCAAGACAGACACATACAAAAATAAAGAAAATTTTAAAAAGGTAGCAAAAAAACACACACAAACTTTTTGGGACCATGGCCAACCCAAGTGCCCAAACACCCAAACAAGTTTAGCACAAGTTGGTCATGCTTTCGTCCC
>NC_142357.1:33073319-33113319 GCF_059441175.1 Urocampus carinirostris
TGGTTAGCGCTTGTGCGGCACAGTTCATGTCACGGGAACCTGTCGTGGGTTCAAATCCAGCTCCAGACTTCCTGTGCGGAGTTTGTATGTTCTCCCCGTGCTTGCGTGGGTTTTCTCAGGGCACTCCGGTTTCCTCCCACGTTCCAAAAACATGCATTTCAGGTGAATTGGCCCGTCCAAATTGTCCCTAGGTGTGACTGAGCGAATGAGTTGTCTGTCCCTGTGTGCCCTGCGATTGGCTGGCAACCAGTTCAGGATGTCCCCTGCCCACTGCCCTAAGTTGGCTGGGATGGGCTCCAGCCCCCCCGCGACCCTAATGAGGATAAGCGGTACGGCTAATGATGAGATGAGATAAATCTACTTATAACATTCATTGCACGTATATGACGTATACTGCCATCAGTATGTACCGGTATTGACTCATCTTCATTCATGCAATGTTTGCGTTGCGTCGTCTGCTACAAGCCACAGGAACTCTTCTTTCCACGATACTTTTATTGAACGTTTACGTTTTGTAGCGTCATCAATTTTGTTAGCTTCTTTTGAATCTTTCTTTTGGGGCTGAGGTTTTGGCTTGATTCCTGGTAAGGGTATGTCAGAGTGTGCAGTTTCCTCACGCGTGAGAAGATAAGCAGGACATTGTGGTTCGGCCTTTAAGCATATTTATTCCTCAACAGCAAGCAAACAAGAACAAGGATCCATTCAATACAACATGGCGATCAACAATTAGCAAAACGAAAAACGGTGCGTGCGTAATGACGTCACAAAATGGAAAACGTCTTACCGCAATACCACGAGTAAGAGAGCTATTAAATTGACAAATCTTAACAATTCCTAACCACTTCTACATTTTTCTTGTGTTCTCTGTGCATCTACTTTGGAAAATGATATGCAAATGTGCGACCTTATAACGCTCGGGAAAGTCTAGAAGAAGGAAGTTATTCGATGCAGGCTTTTGATTGGCTGCCAAGTATGCAAATTGCGGCTATGTCACTCGGATTAGGGTGACACAACACACTCTTCTGTTACATTTACATTCAACGGCAGGGCCCGACATCTTTCACTGGTTTACCCCTGCCGCATCATACAGGTGCCCTGCCCATCCCTTAGAACGCGTCCAAACGTCCCACTATCCTTTCGCAACACCTCTACACTCATTCCTAGACTTTTGTCTTTCCAGATAAAATGGGACACAAGAAAGCGGCCATGTCACTTGGGTCAGGGTGACACAACCAACTCTTCTGTCCAAAACAAGGGCCCGACAGCTTTCACTGGTTTACCCCTGTCGTATCACAGAACCTGTCCAAACATCCCACTATCCTTTCAAAACACCTCTCCACTCATTCCTAGACTTTCGTCCCTCCGGATGAAACGGGACACAAGAAAGCGGCCATGTCACTTGGGTCAGGGTGACACAACATACTCTTCTGTCCAACACAAGGGCCCGACAGCTTTCTCTGTTTTACCCCCGACGTATCACAGATCACGTCCAAGCATCCCACTATCCTTTCAAAACACCTCTCCACTCATTCCTAGACTTTCGTCCCTCCGGATGAAATGGGACACAAGAAAGCAGCCATGTCACTTGGGTCAGGGTGACACAACATACTTTTCTGTCCAACATAAGGCCCCGACAGCTTTCTCTGGTTTACCCCCGCCGTATCACAGAACACGTCCAAGCATCCCACTATCCTTTAAAAACACCTCTCCACTCATTCCTAGACTTTAGTCCCTCAGGATGAAACGGGACACAAGAAAGTGGCCATGTCATTAGGATCAGGGTGACACAACACACTCTTCTGTCCAACACAAGGGCCCGACAGCTTTCTCTGGTTTACCCCCGCCATATCACAGAACACGTCCAAACATCCATCTATCCTTTCAAAACATCGCTCCACTCATTCCTAGACTTTCATCCCTCCGGATGAAATAGGACACAAGAAAGCGGCCATGTCACTTGGGTCAGGGTGACACAACACACTCTTCTGTTCAACAGCAGGGCCTGACAGCTTTCGCTGGTTTACCCCTGCCGTATCATAGAACGCGTCCCAACATCTTACTATCCTTTCACCACACCTCTCCACTCATTCCTATCACCAACAAGAGCTCTAGCTTCCACTACTTTTAGACCTTTTTCCTGCAGTGCACTCATAACACCATCCATCCACGTCAATTGCGGGCTTCCCCTTGGTCTCCTTCCATTTACTCCTGCTCTGTAGATCCTCTTCAACATTCACCCTTCATCCATCCTCTCCATGTGTCCAAACCAACCGAGTACTCTCTTATCCACACACTCAGTTCCACTACTACTCCAGTTCTGTCTCTCACAATTTCATTTCTCAATCTATTTAAACTCCTAACATGCCCCTCAAACACTTCATCTCAAAAACATTGAATTTCCATCCCAAATCTACATTCAGGCTCCAATTCTCTTCAGCATAAAACACAGTCGAAGAGAAAAGAGGAATCGCAATCATTAAAAAGGCAGCAGTTGGCTGAGGTTGACTGGTGTTTAATAGTAAACAACAAAGTTGAAAAAAAAATCTCGGTAATTATACAAGAGAGCCGTTTGTCCCTCGCTGAATAAATTTCCGTCTACTTTGGCTTCTCCGCCGCTCCCCCAACCAGTCGCACCCTCTGAGGATATACAACGTGTCTGTCAGCGGGGTGGCCATTGATAGCGGGGGCCCCGACAAAACCGCCACTTAGCCTAGCGCTGGGCTAGCACAAAGAACCCAGGTCAGAGGTTGCCTGGTAGGCAGGAGCACCCCGCTCTCTTTTGTATCCAAACCTCTTTTTCTTTTTTTTGTGTGAATTTTCTGACCGTCTCCAACCCCCCTCTAATTCGTTTCTGTTCCCCCCCTTCAGGTCTTCTGGGCTCATTGTCTGAACGGCCTCTTCCATTCCGTCATCCTCTTCTGGTTCCCTCTCAAAGCCTTCCAGCACGGTGAGCGGCTCCTGGAGATTCACGGCGAGAAGGGAGCAAAGTCGGCGTCGCGTACTTTGTCTTAATTAGCGCTTTCTGCATGCGGCCGACGCTCGATTGCTAACATGTGTGTCCTGTCTTACGGTCACCACGGGACATTTTCTTCTTTATTCCGATACAGTGGAACCTCGGTTCACGACCATAATCTGTTCCAGAACCCTGTTCGAAAACCGATTTGTTCGATCACCGAAATCGATTTTTCCCATTAAAAGTAATGTAAAATCGTTTTAATCCGTTCCAACACCCTGATTGTTTACCATGAACGAAAACGAACGAACCGAAATTCCGACATAAAAGATGCAGATGTTATTTCAAACACTGCTTATTGTCCAGAAAATAGAGTTCATACTTCAAATTAGCCATGTCATTTGTGGATAAGGTAGTCTGGTATCACACTGCTACATCTGCCTTTCAACTCTACTGGTGTCCTGACTATTTGAGTCAGCCAAGAGTCGAAAATATGCAGGAATAGCCTACGCTTCTGAAGATTTATACCGAAAATCATGCACTTCAATATCTATAAGTCTGTGTTACGGTGCTCATAACAATCCATAGGAAGAACCCTTAGAAATATTACTATTAAACTAGCAATCGCGCACTGCCCGCACATTCTCAGCGCACAAGAAAATCTAGCCAGCTCTCAAAAATGAGGGCTCAAAATTGCTAATGAAGAAGCAAATTGAGTCAGGTACAGTGCATGAAGGTAGAAATACACAGGTTCCCCTGACGTTGTGTCCTGAATGCGGTATTTGGAAGTCAATGTCGAAGTAGAACAAAGTTGAGTAAAGTCAGTAGAGTTTTTCGAGAACGGGCTTCTTCGGCTCGGCTCACTAAAAGGAACCGGCTCTTTCGGGTCCTAAACGGCTCTTCATGTTGTTTTTGCTTCTTTCATCCCAACATGACCAAATATTATGTACAATTATGCACAAAATGACTTAAAGGAATAGGGGGAATAGAACAAAAAAGGAAAAATACCAAAATGAAAAAGTAGAGAAAAGCTGAGAAAAAAAGAAGGAAAAATTTAGAAAAAAAGCTGAGAAAGACAGAAATGTAGGAAAAAAGTAAATGGAGAACCAAAAGAAAAAAGTAACGGCTCGGAAAAAATAAACACAATGAGATTTTTTTAAAGGAATTTTTAAAAAAGTAGAAAAAAACACAGAAAAAAGAAGAAAAAGTTTGTGTTGCATTCAAATAATTTCCAATTATATCAAGTGAATCTTGTTGCCAACATTGTACTTCCACTAAAAAATGTGATTAAGTACAGTTCCGTATCTTACAACCGACTCAATAAGCCCCCAAAAATGGTAATATTATGCGACAAAATATATCAGGAAATAAAAAGAAATGGATATCTTGTGAAAGAATTATAAAAACAAACGACGTTTGTAGGCCGTACAACCTTTGCAATGGTACTTTAGTCAATTCATTCTAAAGGGAAAAATAATTTTCTCAGCAAAATGTAACTAGATGTCAAGTTTTGCACATGTTTGATCATGAATTATCTTGCCACACTTGGGATTATGGTTGCTCACTGTTGTTTCAAGCGTTGCTCACCGACTTTGTGTGAACGCTCAGACCCCTGGAAAATTACAGGGAACATTGATTACTATTATAGCACATATACATTTCGCAGCCTCTAATGTAACCCTCCTGTCAATCTTCTTCCAGATACGGTATTCGGCAACGGGAGAACTCCAGACTATCTCCTTTTAGGAAACATGGTTTACACAGTAAGTCTGGCAGACGGAGAAACCACAGTCGTGACATTTTAAGCGTGACACTAAGTGTGTGTTGACATTTGCTTCCCCAGTTTGTGGTCATCACAGTTTGCCTTAAAGCGGGTCTGGAAACCTCATCCTGGACCATGGTAAATAGGACTTCTGCATTTATGGAGTACCCGAAAGACAGTATCTAGCATTTTGTGCCTAGCGCCATGAGGTGTTGGTATACAGGGTTGGGTAGGGTTACTTTAACTTGATTACTTTCAATGACTTTTGGATTACTCCAATACAAAATATGCTAATAAAAGACAAAAGAAACTAAATATGAATAAAATGACTACATTTTGTGCAGGCTTGGGGAGTAACGGAATACATGGAACGGCAAAAATGATGTTGGCAAGCTGTTTGGATTTATTTTCATTTTGTTTCTGTCGCATTTTATGTTCGTTTTGCCGGAGATCAGAGCCAGGAGAGAAAGCTTACCACGTGTTTTGAGTCATAATTGTATTCATATTTAGTTTCTTTTTTATTTTATTAGCATATTTGGTATTGGAGTAATCCAAAAGTAATTGAAAGTAATCCAGTTAAAGTAACCCTACCCAACCCTGTTTATTAGCATATTTGGTATTGGAGTAATCCAAAAGTAATTGAAAGTAATCAAGTTAAAGTAACCCTACCCAACCCTGTTTATTAGCATATTTGGTATTGGAGTATTCCAAAAATAATTGAAAGTAATCAAGTTAAAGTAACCCTACCCAACCTTGTTTATTAGCATATTTGGTATTGGAGTAATCCAAAAGTAATTGAAAGTAATCCAGTTAAAGTAACCCTACACAACCCTGTTGGTATACCATCCGCTGCGTGATTGATTTTTATTTTATTTTAAACTTTAGCCGAGTGGAGTATAACTACTTTACATACCTTTATTTTGAAAATAGCGCTTCTTTAGTATTTGAAACAGCATCGTTGCTTAAAGGGACAGAGTGTAATATTTTACCACAACATGTTGCTGTCCCGTGTAGTGTTACTGAAAAATGAGTGTTAAAAAGCACAAGGAAGAATTTGTTTTATTAGTACTGAGACTCCAGTGATCAAAACACGACATTCTTCTAGTTTGTCAAGCCTTTTGCCAGAAAAAGGGAAAAAAATGAGAAAAGGAAGAAAGAAAAGTAGTCATGAGAAAGCGAAACGCCAAGAGTGATAAAGAATGAACACAAACAAGAAAAAAAACTGGGAAAAAAAAACTAATTTAATAGACTAAAGAATGAAGAAAATAATAAAATGTGGAAATGGGGAAAGCAATTGAACAAAGAAAAATAAAAGAAAAAGAGAAAAGCAGAAAAGAGAAAAAATAAACAAAAGAGAGAAAAAAAAAGAAAACAAGGAAATATTAGAAGGAAAAAGAAGAGAAGAAGAAGAGGAAAAAGACAAATAGAAAAAGTAAAAGAAAGGAAAAACAAGGAAAATAAAGTCAGGTTTTAGGTGGTACCCTTAGCAGCAAGATGGCGGACAATTATTAGGTGAGGCTTATTTTCCTGATAATTCATGTATTTTCGCTGATTATTTAAATCGATATATTTTGAATAACATTTTTACTTACCACTAGAAATCACAAAATAATACACACTGTCCCTTTAATGTAAGAAAAAAGCGACTCATCCTCCTGGTGTAAATTTGTATCTAATTAAAATCAGACTGAATCAGAAATACGGAAAGCGTAAACAGTGTAGAACTGAATGGGACTTTTTAAGATAAGATAATGACACCAAATTGTATCAAAGACCTTTTCTATAGTGTTTTTTTTGTGTGTTTTTGCAGTTCAGCCACATCGCCATTTGGGGCAGCATTTGCCTGTGGGTCGTGTTTTTCATCATCTATTCGTCCTTGTGGCCCCTCATCCCCCTTGCACCCGACATGTCGGGTGAGGTAAGCCTAGCCACTCGCAGACTTGCGATACCTCACAAGCAAATACATGGCGATCGCTCGCCGGCGCTCCCTAGTGGCTTTCTGCCACATGTTCAAAAATGGTTGATAATGGAAAATCATATGGTTTCTGTAGGAGGATGTTCTTAACATTTTCCAATAAATGTAGATGTATACAGTATGTAATTTATGTTTCTCATGAGGCTTACATACATCTTTTAATTTTTTACAGCTCCAAACATATACTACTGTTCATGTCCTTTTTTTTTAAATGAATATAACAAGAAACTAATCAGAAATACACTCTATACATTGTGAATGTAGTATATGACTGTTTTAGCCTCAACTAGCTGTTTTTTTAATGCAATATCGACATAGTTGGTCAGAGGCCCATTTCCAGTGTTTTAATAGTACATCGTGTTTGCTAATTGCGTTAGAAAGCCCTTGTGCTATGATGTAAGCACAGCTAACAATAGTTGAGCTGGTTAGAGAAGCAATAAGTCATTTTTAGATTGTTGTGCATCTGGAGCATCTCTATTGTGGGTGTGATAAAACTGTATAAAACTCTATCCTTAGAAATGAAGGATACTTCATGTGCAAAATTCCCAAGTAACTGAGGATCTCCTCCAACAGTGTGTACTACTCCCTCTAGAGAACAACAGAAACAGGCTTTAACCAGAGTAGAAAGCAGTGGTAGGGTGACAAGTACATTAGTCTGTAGTTTGAGAAATAGAGGCCTTACAGGCTTTTAGGAACCAGCACTCCAGTGTTTTAAGAGTACATCGTGTTTGCTAATTGCGTTAGAAGGCTAATGGATGATTAGAAAATCCTTGTGATCCTGACCTTCCTTTATAGATTATTGAGTATCTGGAGCATCACAATTGTGGGTGTGATGAAACTTTCGGAATAGCCATAACATGTCCTGCAAAACTCTGTTCTTAGAAATGAAGGCTACTTCATTTGAGAAATTCCCAAGTAACTGAGGATCTCCTCCAACAGTGTGTACTATTCCCTTCAGAGAACAACAGAAACAGGCTTTAACCAGAGTAGAAAGCAGTGGCAGGGTAACATGTACATGTGTCTCTAGTTTGAGAAAAAGAGGCCTTACAGGGCTTTAGGAACCAGCACTCCAGTGTTTTAAGAGTACATCGTGTTTGCTAATTGCGTTAGAAGGCTAATGGATGATTAGAAAACCCTTGTGCAATGATGTTAACACAGCTAACAATAGTTGAGCTGGTTAGAGAAGTGATAAAACTGACCTTCATTTTTATCTGTCGGCATTCTCACCACCGGGACCCAGGTTCGATTACCATTGCATGCAATATTTTGTGATTTAGGTTACTGACGTTTTCAGATCAATTGCTGCTCTACTGTAGATACATAGATACTTTATTCATCCCAGTGGGGAAATTCACACTTCCAGCAGTATCTCATCTCATCTCATCTCATCAGCCGTACCGCTTATCCTCATTAGGGTCGCGGGGGGGCTGGAGCCCATCCCAGCCATCTCCGGGCAGTGGGCAGGGGACACCCTGAATTGGTTGCCAGCCAATCGCAGGGCACACAGGGACAGACAACTCATTCGCTCATTCACACCTAGGGACAATCTGGACCGGCCAATTCACCTGAAATGCATGTTTTTAGAACGTGGGAGGAAAACCGGAGTGCCCGGAGGAAACCCACGCAAGCACGGGGAGAACATACAAACTCCGCACAGGAAGTCTGGAGCTGGATTTGAACCCACGACAGGTTCCCATGACATGAACTGTGCCGCACAAGCGCTAACCACTGCGCCGCCGTGCTGCCCCTCCAGCAGTATCCTTGTGTTGAAAATAATATAATAATAAAATAAACGAAATAGAATACAGAAATACCCAATATAACGTGTTAATATAGAGTGCTACATAAAATACACACTGTAATAAAAATAGGGTAATATTCAAATTTGGGGGTGGGGTTTAATGTGGGCTTTTACTCCCCCGGGTGGAGTTCAAGAGCCTCGTGGCTTGAGGAAGAAATGATCTCCTCAGTCTGTCTGTGGGACAAGACTGTGTCAGCAGCCTGTCGCTGAAGCTGCTCTTCCGAATAGCCATAAAATGTCCCGCAAAGGCTACTTCATGCGAGCAATTCCCAAGTAACTGAGGATCTCCTCCAACAGTGTGTACTACTCCCTTCAGAGAACAACAGAAACAGGCTTTAACCAGAGTAGAAAACAGTGGCAGGGTAACATGTACAGAGATTCATATGGGGATTATAACATAAACATTGGACTTCTAGTTCAATGAATAATAGCGTGACTTTCTCACGTAAAACGCAAAAATGTGGGTGAACCGAAACTTTTAAACGATAGTGTTTTTTTAGTTCTTCTTTCTTCTGCGGGGGTTCGTTGTCCAATAAGGTTCTTTCAACATCTTGGGTTGTCAACCCCTGGCCTGCGTACCTGTATTATCTCACAAGCATCTCGAGCACCCTCCTAAAGAAGAACCAGAAACCCGGTGCCCTGGCAGACCTCCGTCTTGTGTTGCATAATGACTTAATTGCGACCAATTAGGAAAGTGTTTGTTTTACGCCGGCTAGCCTGCATGCTGAGTATCCGCAGGTGACGCGGAGACAGTTTGCTGCTACGCTAGCAAAACAAACGGAGGCGAAGCGGGCAGGAAGCACACGACCCTGAAAATGTTTGCTTTTCTTTTTCTGCTGTCCTTTGCATTTTCTGTCTCTGGGTCTCGTCGATAATCGATGTGGCTCGGTACGTTCTGAGTTCTCGTTATCGTAAAGTCCAAAATATTCCCAGGTAGGAAGTTATTTTCCATGCATACTTGTTTTTCCGTGTTTATGAGTGTGTGCACTCAATAAATTTTATGTTTTACCCTTTGCAAAATCATGAAAAAAACCTATAAAGTAAGGAAGGAAAATAACAGATATTGCAGTCTGATGCGTTTACCAGTTAGCCGAAGAATTTTTCCGATGTATCGTTAGATGTAAAAACGATTTTTGCTCAGTACCAGTGGAAAATAAAATAGTGTAAAATATCAAATTAGAATTACGCTGCGAAAAGTCCAGTTGGCAAGACCTGTTAAAATATTCAGTTTTCCATACATTCAGTGGCTTGCGAAACTATTTGGCCCCCTTGAACTTTGCAACCTTATGCCACATTTCAGACTTCAAACATCAAGAGATCACGAAATCACGAAAAATGGACAATAGTAATAGGCAGATAACTCTTTAACAGAGCTTATTCCTTTCAAAAAGGAATGACCAAATCCCATCTTCATTGTCTGGGATGAGGGATGACGTTTTGTGCACGTCCGCAAGAACGTCTTCCCCCGAGGGAACGCGATCGCCACGGTGACCCAGATCATGTAAAAGTCCATGCATCATTCATGCACCGTTCATGCATTGTTAGTGTATGAATTTAGCGCTGCACATCAGTAATATCAATCCTGAGAGGTTTCAGTATGATAAATCACCATAAAATGACAGGATTAGCTTTGATCAGATCTTTGTCCACACATCAAGAAGGCCCTACCTCCTCGTGTTGCTTCCTGTAGGCGACTCTATATGGCGAGTAGGCGTAGTGATGCAGTGTGGTGAGAGTCGCGAAAAATGGACAATAGTAATAGGCAGTTTACTCTTTAACAGAGCTTATTCCTTTCAAAAAAAGGAGGACCAAATCCCATCTTCATTGTCTGTTCAGAGAGGGATGACGTTTTGTGCACGTCCGCTGAGGGAATGCGATCGCCATGGTAACCCAGATCCTGTAAATGTTTTTGCGTCGTCCCTGCTTCGTCCAGGGCAGCACGGCGGCGCAGTGGTTAGCGCTTGTGCGGCACAGTTCATGTCATGGGAACCTGGCGTGGGTTCAAATCCAGCTCCAGACTTCCTGTGCGGAGTCTGTATGTTCTCCCCGTGCTTGCGTGGGTTTCCTCCGGGCACTCCGGTTTCCTCCCACGTTCCAAAAACATGCATTTCAGGTGAATTGGCCGGTCCAAATTGTCCCTAGGTGTGAATGAGCGAATGAGTTGTCTGTCCCTGTGTGCCCTGCGATTGGCTGGCAACCAGTTCAGGGTGTCCCCTGCCCACTGCCCGGAGATGGCTGGGATGGGCTCCAGCCCCCCCGCGACCTTAATGAGGATAAGCGGTACGGCTGATGAGATGAGATGAGATGCTTCGTCAATGCTTCGTCCATGCATCCTCCATGCATCGTTCATGTATGAATTTAGCGCTGCTCATTGGTTATATCAAATATCTGAGAATGATCAGATCTTTGTCAACACGTCGAGGAAGCCTAACATCCTAGTGTTGCTTCCTGTATCCAGCGAACAAGTGTGTCGGTGGCAAGTAGGCGTAGTGATGCAGTGTGGTGAAAGTCGAGAGAAATTGACATTAGTAACAGGCAGTAAAATACCATCGTGTTTATGGAAAGCATCGTTTAGATGTTGGAGGTATTTCACAAATGCGAAATAAGTGAAAGTTCTGCTTGAGGTTCATCCTTTCTTAAAACGTTATTTTTCTCAGTTTTTGGAAACGAGTATTTTCAAGAAACTTGGCAATGTTTAAGTGTAAAGAATGGTAAAAGCTAGAAACATCCTTTTTTAATGAAATACGAAGGTTCAAGCTTTATTTGATATCTCCTAGTCAAAACCAGTCAAAATGGCAACAATGGACTGGCACTGTCTCTCTCAATTCGAGTATTGAATGAGTTAAGTGTCCTTCACTTTTTCACCCAAGGATGTGATCCAAAATAGAACAAAGTCAAAGTGAGCGTTGTGGAAAAACTGCAAGAACCAAAGTAGACACGGCGTCGCCTCAACAATTGTGGCGTGACCGCACTAATGGTTGTTAATGGTGCCCTCTTCAATGATGTCATCTTTGCGTAATACCGCTATGTCGCTGTGAGATAAAGGGAAACTACACAACACTCTAATTTTGCGTCTGTTCAAATGTGGGCTCCGTACTATTCCTTGATCCGAGCTTTCATCTTGGCCCCGCAGCACTACATGCACACCGTGACATGTTGGTAACCTTACACAACGCATGAGCGCTTCCCCCCCCGTTCCCCTTTCTCAGGGATGCCAGTGCATCCATCAAACAAGCGCACATCTTTCTTTTCTTTGTATGAAATCCGAAACTGCATCACAGAGCTCCAGACCTGACATGGGATCACACGTTCTTTTTCAAAGACCGGTCTGATCTACCCCAGCTACGCACCCCATACACGTCAACTTCAATCTGTACATCTTTCATACTTGTTGCATCAGCGTGTTTTTCGGTCTTTTTCTACCCCCGAACTCTATTTTCCACATGGTATCATGGTAACACATTCATCAAAGTCAGAACTACGGGCAGAGGAAGGATCTTCAGCCCCGAGTTCAGGTCTAAGCCCGGATTTCAGCCCAGGTCCAGCCTAAAACGTCATTCATCACTTTCAGGTCAGGCTGGGCTTCTCTTTCGCTGATTTTTTTTCTTTTCTATTCTATAAAGCCCACCCAAAACCCCAAATTGGCCCAGAATTTGAACATCCGCCCTAGAATCAGATGCACCATGTACGGAGACAAAATCGGAACGGCGTTACCATATTTGTGAAATTGTCGATCAGTCGAATGCTGACAACAATTGCATAGCGACGGGGAGAACTGAGTCCTACCCACCGGGCTGGTAAAGACATGGATGTCAATTCAAAGAACGTCATCCTCTCTCTCTATTATCCACTCGTCATCGTTCCTATTTGTCTCTGCCTCTCTCTCTTAAAGTGCCGCACTAGATTCTTAAGGACATACTGCTGCTGTGTTTTATGGCCCAATTTTCATCCCGCCAACACGACCTTTGAATAAAATTGTAAATGTTTATATAGTGTTGTTTGGATTTAGTTACAAAAGAAAGTTCTTAGTTTGTTACAATAAATCACCTCTCATCCTCTCGAGTCCTCACAAATTAATTTTGAATTTTTTTTGGTTTTCTTTGAGCTTGCTCCTGCGAAAGTTAATTGGTGGGGCTCAGGCTGGGTTGGGCCTTTACCCGTTTAAACTGGGATGGATTTTGTTAGGCGCAATCTCACTCCCAACTATGGTTGCATTGTATTTTAAGCACTGAAAGTATTTCTTGTAAAAGTTACCAAAAGTACATTTTCGATTTAGACCGAAAAAAATAATAAAAGTGAAATAAAGCTTCCGAAAGAACAATATTGTAATGGCTCGAAGTCATGTACGGCAAAGTTTGATTCACTATTATTTTTATCTTATTTTAGCAATGACTCGTTTATTTCTACTACCGCACCATCATCATCGATTCCCTCCTACTCCTGTTTTCTTGTCATTATTCACTCTCTTTGTCCATAAATGCTAAAATGCAACAAAAATATATACTTCAAATAGGGAGGGAGCGAGATTGTGCAGTGCTATTTATTTTTCATTATAAACGGACACTTTATTCAAAGTAGAATGCACTCGCTTAGATCTCTCCAGTTCTACTTTTTTTTGTATCGCCCTTGTTATTAAGCACTTAAATCCCTTTTTTTTGTATAATGAAAATTAAATAAATGCAACACTGAAAGGTCTGGTGCATAGTTTGAGGTGTCTTTGAAAAGTTTCAAAATAAATCTCTTCTCAAGTATGTTTTAACAACGCACAACTGAGTTCGAAGAGCCTTTATATATATATATATATATATATATATATATATATATATATATATATATGTATATATAATTTGTCCATTGACATATCTGTGCTTATTCTACTTAACCTTTCGGTGTTTCAGCCACAGAGCGTAATTTACTGGAGGAAAGGAGGCGGGGTGATGGGGAGGAGAGTGATTTCCAGAGCGATCTGTTTTTCTTAATTTCTTCAAGAATGAAAATGGTGAAAGTAAGAAAAGGACCGTTTCAAATGCCAATCCGAAATCACCCCAAAAATGTAAAGTTTATTCGAGTGCGTCTAAGAGAGACACATTTGTGCACACGCCACACAAGCAGCTTGACAGAGGCTAAAATGCCGATTTCAGCCAGAAGAGGGCGTTGGCAAGTAGAATGCTCTCAAGCTACAGACACCACCTTTAACATTTGCATTTAGTAATATACCCTTCAGTTATTTATCATTTTATATTCTTATTAAGTCTGTGCGAAATGAGTATTTAATTTATTTTTTCAGTTTGTTTTTTCCGTGTTTCATTTCGGTTTCCTCTCTAAATTTACATTTCAGTGCAGCAAAGGTGGAGAATCCATCAATTAGGTGCACACCGGATACCCCATACACTTGTGTACATTTTAATTTAACAGAATAATACTGAAATTATATATTAGTGAAATCAAATTATACGGAAACTATATGCAAATCAGCTTTTATCTTTACATACCATTAAATTCTTGTCATACTTCACACCGGCCAACAGGCTGCAAAGTGCGTTTTGAGTGACAAAAGCCGTCTTGGTCTTGTCCAAACACTGCAAATCACGCCGCTGGCTTTCAAGTGTTGAAGCTTTTGTGGGAATGTGTTTGTTTCTGTTGACGAAAACATGCAGAGAGAGGATGGACGAGTTGAGCAAGAAAATCGGACTGTTTTCATGCCCTGCTGGAGCTTTTTTGTGGCGTTTATTGGCAGATTTGTCTGCAGCCAGTGTTTTTTTAGGGCTGCCCTATGTCGACAAGGCTGTCTGTGCCCTTTTGGAAAAGGAGGATTTGTTCACACTTGTTTTTAAAGCTATTTAAGTGAAATAGTATATAACTACCGTAAATTCCGGACTATAAGTCGCTACTTTTATTAGCATATTTGGAAAAAGGAGTTGCCTGAGTAAATGTCTTCATCTGATATATTTTCGCACCCTTACCTTTGGAAATATACACTTTTTTCCTTGGATTACTTTCAACGGAACCCGGACTCTGCATCAAACCTTAAGTACCGGTATCATTTTCCCTTCATTTTGCCGGCAGTGATTTTTGGACTGTGGACTTTAATGAAGGACATTTAGTTTCAATCGCGGGACTTGAGGTCGGGTTTGGGTTAATTTTGTGTTTGTGTTACATGTTTAAATGTGGGCGCATGCGGCTTATATACAGGTGCGGCTTGTGTATGTACAAAATCGGTTTTCCTCTTAAAATGAGGTAGGTGCGGCTTATAATCAGGTGCGCTCTATAGTATATATTTACGGTAATAATTAAATTAATTATCTTTCCAAGTAATATTCTTCTTTTTGGGCTTTAAGGGTGTTTGGCATCCCTTTCTTTGGTGCTTTATCTACGATTTCCAAGTAATATTTTAAGTTTTCTCATATTTAATATCTAGGATATTATGATTTAAGAATTTCTTTTTGGTAAAATATGAGAAATGATACTTAAAATGAGCAGAACAGCGGATGAGTGGTTAGCGCCTCCACGGCACAGTCCTGTGGTCATGAGATGGAACCTTCCTGCGTGGAGTTTGCGTGTTCTCCCCGTGCTTGCGTGGGTTTCCTCTGGGCACTCCGGTTTCCTCCCACATTCCAAAAACATGCTTGTCAGGTTCAAATTGTCCTTAGGTGTGAATGAGCGAGGGAATTGTCTCTCTGTATACCCTGCGACTTCCATCTGCCCGAAAATAGCTGGGATGGGCTCCAGCACCCCGCGACCCTACTGAGGATAAGCGGTGCAGAAAATGGATGGATGGATACTTAAAATGAAGTATACTACAGTCTTTATAAAAATATTTTGGTAGTATTATTGGTGTAAATTTGCTATATTCAAAACATGTTTTCTATTCGTAAATATTATATTATTTTAATATTCCTAAAAAAAATGTGTTATGTTTGCAAATAAATTTCATTAAAGTAAAGGAATACTTACAATGAGAAGAAATATCCTCTATTTACAGATTATATGGCTTTTCTTCCCCCCTCTGAGCTAAGTGTTTTTAAGATCATTTCTCGTAGTATCACTGCTCCCTTTTAAAATATTCTGTGTGTTTATGTATTCAAGCTCTTCGGTATAGTTTTTTTTATAAAACTATGGCCTTTCCAACGTATTTTAGACCCTTAACTGACTCAAGTAGTCAAGAAAAGAGCAGAGTTGAACTGCAGATATAGCCGTGTGATACCAGACTCCATTTTCATCAACAGATGGCTTATTATGGTTGGATGGATGGATTAAATACCATTTTTACATTTATAATAGGTAAAAATGAACCCTTTCATATTACTGATATGGCCTCTGTTATATTTGCTCACCACAATCTTGAAGAGGTGTGCATGAATTCACCAGAGAGAAAATGAAGGTGTAAATAATTGTAATCAGGTTACCGTAAATTCCGGACTATAGAGCGCACCTGATTATAAGCCGCAACCACCACATTTTAGGAGGATAACCGCTTTTGTACTTACACAAGCCGCATCTGTATATAAGCCGCATGCGCGCACACTAAAACATGTAACACAATCACAAAATGAACCCAAACCCGACATTGAGTCCCGCGATTGTAACTGAAGTAACCACAGCCGGCAATTTGAACGGAAAATGATACCGGTACTTAAGGTTTGATGCAGACCTGCAGAGTCTGGGTCCCGTTGAAAATAATCCAAGGGAAAAAAAATGTATATTTCCAAAGGTAAGGGTGGGAAAAATATATATCCTCTATTGTCCGCTGCGTCCACAAACACGTCTCACCTTTACTCCACTTCCCGTCAGCCCCCGTTGTTTTCGCCCCTTCTTTTTGATTCGCCCGTGGAAAACATATCAGAATAAGTCTCTAAAATAAATACATTACAAAAATATACAGTTACAAATACCTATTATACATGGTTACACATATTTACAAAGAAAGACGGTACACCGAGAGAGTTTTCAAAGCTTTAATAATAATATTATAACTTTCATCCCAAACCGTGCCTGTGAAGGGTAGCAAAACGCTACTAGCAACATGCTCGCAACACAGTAAACGGGTCTGTTAAAAAAAACATACCGTACATGTAGAAACCACGGTAAACCGTCCTCATCTTCCTCCTCATAACTGACGTCATCATAGTCGTCTTCCTTCAGTATGGGAAAGAGTCTTTGTCATATAGACGTCGTCCCACGCTCCCTTATTCAAAAACACGCTAGCAACACGCTCGCAAAGTAATGCTTACATGCAGTAGCTCTGTTTCCTTTTTTATCGGACTGCTCGATTGCGTTTAGCTTGAAAGCTGCGTCATGTGCCTTTCTTTTTGCAATTTGCATGATGAGGATATGTCTACGCTAATTGAATTTGTGCACAAGCTAAGAAGTGCAGTCTTCCTCGGCGCTTATATTCCACCGGTCTAAATCTTACCTTTTGTAGTCGAGCGCCGCTGGCGGCTGTTAGAAAAATGACATAAATTGGCCGCATCACTGAATAAGCCGCAGGGTTGAACGTTTGGGAAAAAAGAAGCGGCTTGTAGTCCGGAATTTACGGTAATTCATTTGAAATACATCAGGATTTTCCATCTGATAGCAACATCTTTCCCAATTTTGTGGGATCACCTAAGGCAAACACCCTTTTCCCCATTTGAACAATCCACACTAGTCAGTCTGTTTATTAGTTTGTCCTGAAGGTCCAGCCCCCGCCTCTTGTCCCAGCGGACCGCTTTGGCCCCGTCTAGCTCCCGAGGGCCACCCCTGGTATGAGGCGTCACTTGGGCTCACTCAAGACAAATGTTTGTTATTGCTTTGTTTGCATTCTTTTAAGGTTTATTTGGGGAAGCTTGTCTTGTGGTTTGGGTGCACCCCCTCCCTCCGGACTTACAAAAATACATTTAGAAAGGATGTTGCATGTAATATGGCCACATTTTTTTTGTTGCATCTATTTAAAGAAGGGTATCATTATCCAGAAATAGATATTTTTTGGGTGAGCGCACAACAATTGTATGTACAAATATTTTGATAGTGAACAGTTTGGGTGGTTAGTATATTAAAATAAAAATAATAATCAAAACTCAAAAGCTCCTCATACGGAAAGTAAACCGACTCAACATTGACTTATGAAAATACATATAACAGACACACTATTTTTTCCCAGGTTCTTAAAGAAAAATATCATTATGCAAAACTACTGAATTTGAGTGAAAAAAAAGCCTAAATAAAAATGTGTATACGAATATTTTTATGGTAAACTGGTTGATGGGCTGATACTTGATAATACAAAAAAAATAACACTAAAGTATTGCTTTAAAGACAGAATCGTGCAGGAATACTGCATTTTTGGGGGGACGGGATCAAAACAAACATGTATACAAATACTTTTAGGGTAAACTATTTGCATACCTGTTAACTTCGACTAATTACTTGCTTTAATAGTCAAGTCATGTTTATTTGCATAGCCCATAATCACAAAGAGTCTCAAAAGGATGCACAGACCACAGACTATTACAAACTACATACTATTATTACACCATCCCTTGATCTAAAACCTACATGAGGGCAAGGAAAAACTCAAAAACCACAACATGAGTCAAGTCAAGTCATGTTTATTTGTGACGCCCTTAATCACAAAGAGTCTCAAAAGGCTGCACAGACCACAGCTTCTTACAAACCACAGACTATTATGACACCATCCCCTGATCTAAAACCTACATGAGGGCAAATAATACACAGATATTGTCAACATAATATATAGGTTATTCATATGCTATAGAATTTAAGTGTGTTTTAAGCTTAGATTTAAACATTTCCACTGAGGTTGCAGATCGAATCTCATGGGGAAGAGCATTCCACAGCACCGGGGCCCGGATGGAGAACGCTCTCGAACCTGCGGATCTCTTCTTGGCTCTTGGGATCACTATAGACCAGCGTTTTCAGAGCGAAGGCTCCGGACCGGAACATAGGGGGACATTAAATCTGAAAGATATGAGGGAACAAGTCCATGTATGATTTTGTATAATACTAAGAGAGCCTTGAAATCACATCTTAGGCTAACAGGGAGCCAATGCAGGTTAGCCAAAATCGGCGTGATGTGATTGGACTTTTTTGTCCTAGTTAAAAGCTTCACTGCAGCATTTTGTACCAGCTGAAGGCTCTTGATTTTGGACTTCGGGAGGCCGGAGAGTAGTGCATTACAGTAATCGAGAGGGGAAGTAACATATAAAGATAAATAAAGATTGCAATTTCCCTTATTAAGATATAATAAACCTTAGATAGCGCAGCACCCATTTAATCACAGCAAGACAGACTGTAGAAGAGAAACAAAGATCATTTGTCTAAAAAAGTTCATTTCATTTAATGAATGAAGCATCCTTCTTAGTTCTTTCCCCGCTTTCAGTAAAGTGCTTATCATACGTAGCAGTACATGGAAAAATAATATAAGATAAAAACCTGCACAAAAAAATGTTTTACGGCGTTCACAGTTTGAAATGATCAAAAAAACGAATGAATTCCAGGAAAATGGATAAAATGCCTGTTATGTTTTTGTGTAGCTAGAAAAACGATGGATGAGGAGCGAATGTTGAAGAGGATCTACAGAGCAGAAGTAAATGGAAGGAGACGAAGAGGAAGGCCCCGAAAGAGGTCTAAATATAATGGAATCCAGAGTTCTTGTTCGTGATAGGAACGAGTGGAGAGGTGTTGTGAAAGGATATTTGGATGTTTGGACACATTCTATGATACGGTAGGGGTAAACCAGTGAAAGTTGTAGGCCCAGCTGTTGAACAAAAGAGTGTTGTGTCACCCTGACCTGAGTGACACGGCTGCTTTCTTGTGTCCTGTTTCATCTGGAAGGACGAAAGCATAACCATTTTAGGTGCCGGGGTGCCTAACTTGTTTGGGTGTTTGGGCAATTGGGTTGGCCATGGTCCAAAATTTTTTGTGTGTGTTTTTTTGCTATTTTTTCCTTTTCTTATTTTCTTTGTTATTGTTTGCGTGTGTCTTGCTGTCGGTCAACACTCTTGAACGATATGAACAAGGTAGGTAGGTAGAATACAAAAACAATAAACACAATTGAAAAATCCTCTCACAACAAGTAAACACACTAAAAACGAACACATTTTGAGGGCCAGACCTCAGATTGAGAAACGCTGATTACACCTAATGGTTCATTTTCCCAGCTTTTCCTAGTCTGACTTAATACGCTAAATTTCAACCCGTGATTTATTTTTCAAAAGACTCACCGGACAGCTTAAACGCCACTATTAAAGACTAGCTAAACATGAAAAGAACGAAGGTAACTCGGAAGAAAAACAAGGCTGAATTTCCACCCGTTCGTCTGTAATTCTGTCATGTCATTTGGGTCCCCTCGCCTTGTCGTGTGGCCCAGTTGCACAGAAAAGCTCCATTCAGTATGTGTGAGAGGGAGGGAGGTGGGAGTATTTTTTTTGATTTCCTGTCATTTGGGGTTTCCTCCCGGCCCCGTGTTTTGTCACGCATCAAAGTCAATTTGCAGCTAATGGCCGGCACATTAGCTCATTTCAGGCTAACTTTGATTCCTTTGACACTGATGTGGATGCGGGAAGTGTGCGTATACACGATCCGCAACCTCAGTGGAACTGTTTGAATCTAGGCTTAAAACACACTTTTATTCTATAGCTTGTGAATTACCTATATTTCATGTTACAATATATGTGTATTGTTTGTTATTGCAACAACCTCATGGTCAGTCCCTTCTCAAGGTTTCTTCGTTTGCCTCATGTTGAGGTTTTTGAGTTTTCCCTGGCCCTTATGTAGGTTTTAGATCAGGGGTTGGTGTAATAAGTCAGTAGTTTGCAATAATCGGTGGTCTGTCCAGTCCTTTGAGACTCATGTTTTGGTTTTTAAGTTTTTCCTTGCCGTCTTGTAGGTTTTAGATCAGGGGATGATGTCATAATAGGCTGTGGTTTGCAATAATCTGTGGTCTGTGCAGCCCTTTGAGACTCTTTGTGATTAAGGGCGTCACAAATAAACATTACTTGACTCATGTTGTGGTTTTTGAGTTTTTCCTTGTCCTCATGTAGGTTTCAGATCAGGGGATGGTGTAATAATAGTCAGTAGTTAGTAAAAATCTGTGGTCTGTGCAGCCCTTTGAGACTTTTTGTGATTAAGGGCGTCACAAATAAACATGACTGACTTGACTCATGTTGTGGTTTTTGAGTTTTTCCTTGTCCTCATGTAGGTTTTAGATAATGGGATGCTGTAATAATAGTCTGGTTTGCAATAATCTGTGGTCTTTGCAGCCCTTTGAAACTCCTTGTGATTAAGGGCGTCAAAAATAAACATGATTTGACTTTACTCATGTTGTGGTTTTTGAGTTTTTCCTTGCCCTCATGTAGGTTTTAGATCAGGGGATGGTGGTATAATAGTCTGGTTTGCAATCATCTGTGGTCTTTGCAGCCCTTTGAGACTCTTTGAGATTAAGGGCTATACAAATAGACATGACTTGACTTGACTTTACTATTGAACCCAGTGTCCTCTCGTGCAAGGGTGGGCAAACGTTTGGAGTCGCGGGGCCATGTTGGGTTAAAAAATATGGCCTAAGGGCCACTCCTGGAAACCTAGCCATTTCGCATTGATGAATAAATATACAAGTAGACAATTTCATGTTATATTTATTCTTATATTTGTTTTTAATAAGAAAAGTCTCATCAAATTGATTTTGAAACACAATTAAATCAAAACAAAGGTCCCTGTGTTGAGCACTTAATTGCATATTCAGTTTTTACTGTAGTTTTGTTTTTGTAGTATTGTAGCATTTTCAGGGTAGGATTTTTGTAGCTTTTTGTAGTGTTACCGTAGTATTTCTGGGGCAGTTATGTTGGTAGCATTTCGGTGTCAGCATTTCTGTATTTCAGTATATCCATCCTAATAGTTTTGTTGTGTTTCTGTCGTAGTATTGCTGTGGTAGTATTTCTGTATTATAGTACTACAGTCATAGTATTTCCATAATAGTATTTTTTTAATTATCTTACACTGTTATTGTAGTTGTGTTTGTTGTAGCATTTCTCTAGTATTTTTTCTAGTATGTGTCTACATGTATTTTATAGTATTACTGTAGTAGTATTGCTTGAGTATTTCTGTAGTAGGATCTTTGTAGTTATTCTGTAGTAGTATTTCTGTATTACTGTAGTAGCATTTTTGTAGTTTTGCCATAATTGTATTACGTAGTGTTTTGTAACGTTACTGCAGATTAATTTTTGTAATACTTCTGTAAAAGTATTAGTGTAGTACAGTATTACCGTGGCCTTGGGTAAGAGGCTGTCTATGAGCCTATTTGTCCTTGTTTTGAGGGACCTTGTAACACCCACCAGACGGCAACAGGTCAAAGAGTTGATGACCAAGGTGGGAATTTTCTTTTAATCTTCTAGACTGGGCAAAGAGCAGCCGATGATCTTTTGGGCTGTGTTGATTACTCTATGTTTTTCCTGTCCGCTGCCGTGCTGCCAGCATACCTCACGGAGATGCCAGGAAGAGTATTCTGACATAGCTTCTGTGTTTTTCTAGATGGCCCAGTGCAGAATGAGCATCATTTTGCATATAAGTATCACCAGAGTATAAGTCGCACGCCAGCCAAAAAAGGAAAAAAAACTGTGACTTTTAGTCCAAAAAATATGGTACATCCTTTACTATTATAAGTACCGTAAATTCCGGACTATAGAGCGCACCTGATTATAAGCCGCACCGACCACATTTTAAGAGGAAAACCGATTTTGTACATACACAAGCCGCACCTGTATATAAGCCGCATGCGCCCACATTTAAACATGTAACACAAACACAAAATTAACCCGATCCCGACCTCAAGTCCCGCGATTGAAACTAAATGTCCTTCATTAAAGTCCACAGTCCAAAAATCACAGCCGGCAAAATGAACGGAAAATGATACCGGTACTTAAGGTTTGATGCAGACCTGCAGAGTCCGGGTCCTGTTGAAAGTAATCCAAGGAAAAAAGTATATTTCCAAAGGTAAGGGTGGGAAAATATATCAATAACACATTTACTCACGCAACTAGTCCGGTTGAAAGTTAGGGAAAAGGGTGCGGCTTATAGTCCAGAATTTACGGTATAGTCTTTATACTCCTTTCCGCTGGCTGCATGAAAAAGCCAGATGGGCCACATGTGGCCCACAGGCTGTAGTTTGCCTACCCCTGCTCTTATGTGTCACGTTACAGGAAAGACACAGCTAACGGGGGTCCCGACAGTCCGAACAAGTGCCACATCACAATGCTAGCAGCGCAAAGTCTTGCACTTTGACACGCAATGACAGAACGTTTCAGTGCTAGCTACCCAAAGTAAACAAGGTCTTGCACAGCGAGCTGACAGATGCATGGCCGCCCAAAAAAAAAAACCACAACCCCTTGAGCCCCCGTCAATGAGGAGACCCCAAAACTCCTGATTCTTATTAGGACCTCTGAAGCTCTCTCGAAATGTTGGATACATTTCCATCAGCTAGGACAAATTGTGTCTGTCCTTGTAGATGATAGACTTTGAGCTAAATTTGGTCGAAATAATAATTTTTTACAGGTACATTATTAGTTACTAGAAGACATGGATTCATATTTTTTTTTTTGCAAATTTAGAGTATACAAGAAAATATTCAGTGTGTCAAGAACCGGAACAGGATCAGGACCCAAACGCCCGAGCAGATATGGGACAGATGGGGTCGATACCGGACAAGACGGGACAGACAGGATTGATAATGAAACAGGATATCGAAATAAACAGGACAAACTAGACGGGAATAAAAACTGGAGGGAATAATAAACAGGGCAAAAATAGACAGGAACGAAACTTGAAACCGATATTTAACAGGACAAAATAACCGGAAACGATACCGGACAGGAAATACCAACAGAAAAACAGGACCGAGACAGAACCCACGTCTTGCGAGTCACAGGTTCGTTGACGGACTGACAAAGGAAAAATGAGAACACTGAGCTTAAAAAGACGGAAAGCCAATCTGTCAATGACCCATAGGTGGCGCCACACGGGCAGGGCCAATTGGGCACCATGGCAACCATGACACAGTGCTTCTAATGTGCTCATATCATTGGCACTCTAGTCACGAATGCTAATCTACTAGCATCTTTGACATGGTCTCTACCCTTTCTCAAACTGAGGGCTCCTTTTGAGAGCACCCAGTTTCATATGCTTTTCTAAAATACCAACTTATCAATTTATTGCTATGTTGTTACTATGTTATTACTAGGTTAGTTATTGGAAGTCGTGTTAACTCAAGGATCTCCAACGTAATCAGTGTTGCCGATGTGGCCTCAAGCTCCCGCTCTGTAGTTGCTAATGCTAATGTAACCAGTGTTGCTGACGTGGCCCCGAGCTTAAAGACCCGGGTGTCTTATGTGACTTTAGTGTCTTATGCTAATTTCGTTGTCACAATATGTTAACCCATTTTGTAACAATGACAATAAAGGTATATTCTATTCTAATGCAAGCAGTGTTGCCAACACGGCCCATAGCTTCAGTACTGCAGCCGCTAAAGCTAATTTGAATATTGTTGTTGCCTATGCCAATGTAACCATTCTTGCCAAGATGGCCTATTGCTTTAGTACTCTAGGTTCTAGGTGTAACGTAATATTGTCACTCATGTGGCCTATGGCTTCAAAAATCTGGTTGCTAATGCTAATGTAACTAGCGTTGCTGCCGTGGGCTCAAGCTTTTAGCAATCGAGTCGCTAATGCTAGCAGCTTATTTGACTTCTCAAATTACTCCTTTAGTTGTTAATGCTAGCTGCTAACAACACAGAATTTTCAAATATAAAAAGCTGTTATTAAATCATTTTTAATGGGTTTTTTTTCTCCGTTATTGTTTATAATACAATTTACTGATTTGTAAACAAATGAATAGTGGCTGTACTCAGCAAGAAAACAAAGAGCTGTTATTGCACGGCAGCCTTTTTTTCTGGAGCTCAATGATCCAAGACTATTAATCATAGCATCATCGCTTCTTTCTTGTGTGTGTGTACATATATCCGTGCTCTTCATTACCGTAAATTCCGGACTATAGAGCGCACCTGATTATAAGCCGCTCCCACCACATTTTAAGAGGAAAACTGATTTTGTACATACACAAGCCGCACCTGTATATAAACCGCATGCGCTCACATTAAAAAAATGTAACACAAACACAAAATTAACCCAAACCCGACTTCAAGTCTCGCGATTGAAACCAAATGTCCTTCATTAAAGTCCACAGTCCAAAAATCACAGCCGGCAAAATGAACGGAAAATGATACCGGTACTTAAGGTTTGATGCAGACCTGCAGAGTACGGGTCCCGTTGAAAGTAATCCAAGGAAAAAAAGTGTATATTTCCAAAGGTAAGGGTGGGAAAAATATATCAGATGAAGACATTTACTCACGCAACTCCTTTTTCTTTAACCAACTTTTTACCCCCTCTCCTTTCCTTGTCTGTCCCTCACCTTTAGCGGTCCCCACTTAAACTCGGCACCCCGCGTTTGTTCCGCCCCTCATTTTTTGTTCACCTGTGCAAAACATATCAGAATAAGTGTCTAAAATAAACACAAATAAATACATTACAAAAATATACCGTTGCAAATACACATTATACATGGGTTACACATATTTACAAAGAAAGACGGTACACCGAGAGAGTTTTCAAAGCTTTAATAATAATAATATAGCTCTGACAGGGCAGTTAATGGTAGCGACACTCGAGCGCCGCTAGCGGCCGTTAGAAAAATTACATAAATTGGCCGCATCACTGAATAAGCCGCAGGGTTGAAAGTTAGGGAAAAAAGTAGCGGCTTATAGTCCAGAATTTACGGTACAATGTTCCATTAGACTTTGAGTATTCCTGTGTATTTTCGACTCCTTTTTGACTCCTATAGTCAGAAAACCCACAGAGTTGAATAGTAGCTGACTCCATCCTCATGAACTCAGCATTCAGAGGAATTGGGAGTGGTGTGTTGTGCTAAGGATGGTGGGTCAGATAAATATGTGGTCTTCCCTTGATTTGCCCCACTCTTTTCCTTCTCAAGTGCCTATCTTCTGAAGAAAACTCAGAGGAATGAGAATTAAATTAGCATAGACAACTGGTTAGCCACAAACTCTAGTATCTATCGTCTAAGTAATCTTGTGGGTGTTATTCTCTTGAATCTTGGTAGGTGTTGGTCTAGTGGAAAACTTAGCATGCAAGAGTCCCTTATCAAAAAGGGTTTAGGGCCCCAACTCGGCGACATCCCTCTCCCATCCCCCATCCTAACCAACTCCACCCCCGGGGCCCGGAACAACACCACCAGGACAACAAGTAGGCCGACCCCACCGGCCCTACCCACATCCCATCCACAATTTTTAATCTACTATTCATGTATTTATTTTATTATAAATGAAGCTCATGGACCATTTTTTGGAACCACTTCAGGTTATTTGTAAAAATATCCATGAGCTAGCGACACAAGCCCAAAAATAGCTATTGCTGGTGCCTTACTGGTGGTTTGCTGAATTGAGGCAAAATCTGGGAACAACTTTGAATGGCTTCGTAAAAGCCAGGATGTTGACTTATTTTTAGGAATTGTCTGTTGGATTTGGGTTATGGTTTTTCGATGTCATTTTGACTGTCGTTTTTGTCCTAAATAGTTTCAAAACAAGGTGCAAAGTTCTTTTGTAAAAATGTCACAAAATACTGCAAACCATAAAGATATCATTGTTTACCTTCGTCACAGACTGCACTGAGCGAGAGAGAGAGAGAGAGAGAGAGAGAGAGAAGGTTGCCTTGCGCTGTGTGCAGAGATCCGCCCACCTTTTCTGCTCACCCAATCAAATTGATTTTAGTAGTTTGCTAGCGTTTTTGGGTCTTCATTTCAACAGTGAACTTGCGTTGTTTAATGAGCTTCCATTTAACAGGATGCTTAGCGACTTATTGCGAAAACAGGGTATGTTAGTGCAGTGTCTGAAATAAGGTCTGCCCGGACGCCCGGGGTGTGCATCTTTTACGTCGGGCGTACAACTTACAAAACGTCTCCGCCCGGGTGGCCAACAACTTTAAAAAAAAAAAAATAAAAAAAAAACTAAAGGTTTTTTTTCCCCCCAAATCAAACTTTTGCTTTATTCCGATTTCAAAATCTTCGGTTTGGAAATTTCGGAATTTCAATTTCGGTTCATTTGGTAATTTGCATACTCGGCAGCCAATCAGAAGCCTGCATCGAATAACTTCATGCGTCTGGACTTCCCTGAGCATTATAAGGTCATGTATTTGCATATCATTTTCCAAAATAGACCCACTGAGAAGACAATAAAAATGGATAAGTGGTTAGGAATCAAGCCAAAACCTCAGCTCCAGAAGAAATATTCAAAAGAAGCGAACAAAATTTATGACGCTACAAAACGTAAATGTACATTAAAAGCATCGTGGAAAGCGGAGTTCACGTGGCTTGTAGCAGACGACGCAACACAAACATTGCATGAATGAAGACGAGTAAATACAGGTACATACAGATGGCAGATGGAAAACAGCGATGTCATATACATGCAATGAATGTTATACGCAGATTTATAATGAACTTAATTTGAAAGTGTTGTTCTGTTATATATTCTGATTATCAATCCTTAATACTTTTCAACGATGGTTTTTTTTTTATGATTAGTCATCTTATTGTTTTTCAAGTTGTGAAACATGGGGCAGGCAACATTTCTGAGTTGTCTGCCCTGGTGTCCGCTAACTTTTTGTCATGAGTTTCAGACAATGGTTAGTGTGACACTGTGGTTGTAAACTGTAGTTGAGAATGTATACTAAATATATATACTGACTGGACTGAACCAAGCACTAATTCAGTGTTGCTGAAAAATCTGGTGTTAACCACCCGACATTGAAACGCCACAGAAAATTACGCGTCAGACAAATCTATGTGGCTCTCGAGGCCCCGCCTCCTGATATACACCCACGATGCTATCACAATCAAGGAGATTATCAAGGAGAGTAAAATTCCTCGAAATAGGCGGCAGACTGGATGTGCTCGCATGGAGCGTATCATTAAAAAAGCTCTCGGATTCAGGTGAAAGCGACACCTCCACCCCTCGCATGGACTTCCTCCACCTGGGAGGCCTGAGAGGGAGCCACTAGGTCAGGGGTGTCAAACAGGCGGCCCGCGGGCCGGATCAGGCCCGCTAAGGGATCGAATCCGGCCCGCGAGACAATGCTCAGAGAAGTGCAAGAGAAAAACAAGCTGCAGGATGAAATATATTCACTTGATGTTGACAAAGCCAGGTGCTTTTTGCAAGGACTCTGTACTTGTATTTCTTTCTCTTTCTCTCTCTCTTTTCCTCCCTTTTTCTCTCACTGTCTCTCGCTCTTTCACTCTCTGTGTCTCTTTGTCTCGTTCTCTCTTTGTTTTTACCTTTTTTTTTGTCTCTTTCTTTTTTCCCTTTCTCCCTCTTTTCTTTTTTTCTCTCTCTCTCTCTCTGGCTTTCCCCTTCTCACTTCCCCCCCTTCTCTTTTCTCTCCTCTCTTTTGTTCTTTCTATTTCTCTTTGGATTTCTTTCTCTTTCTTTCTTTGCCTCTCTCTCATTAGTTCTCTTTTGATCTCTTTTGTTTCTCCTGTCCTTTCTCACTCTTTTTTTCTCTCTCTCTTTCTCCCTTTCTCTCTTTCTTTTTCCCACCCTCTCTCTCCTTTTCTCTCCCTCCCTTTCTCTTATTTCTTTCTCTCTTTTTGTTTCTCTCTTAACTACTAGTTCGGCCCCCGAGAGAACGTTTGTTCTATCATGTGGCCCCCGAGTTAAAATGAGTTTGACACCCCTGCACTAGGTCCTCACAAAATCATGTTATCATTTAGTCACGCCACATTTAGCTCCAAGCTCTTTGAGCCACAACACAACAGTTTGTTTTGTCATGTATGCTTCTCATTAAGACCCTGGTGAAGGTTGGCTGTTATCAGGTGTTGCTTTTTTCTAAGAGCCCTTCCACTCAATGTTCCCTGTAATTTTCCACGGGTCTGAGCGTTCACTCAAAGTCGGTGAGCTACGCTTGAAACAACAGTGAGCAACGGCAAAACCCGAGTGTGGCAACTGAGTCATTATAAAACATGTCCAAAACTTGACATCACGTTACATTTTGCGGAGTTCCCGGCAATGCAAAATTATTTTTCACTTTTGAATGAATTGACTAAAGTACTATTGCAAAAGGTTGTACGGCCTACAAACGTCATTTGTTTTTACAACAATTCTTTCACAAGATTTTCATTTTTTTTTTCCTGGTATCTATTGTCGCATAATACTAACATTTTTGGGGGCTTATTGAGTCGGTTGCACGATACAGAACTGTGTTTAATCACATTTTTTTAGTGAAAGTACAAAGTTGGCAACAAGATTGACTTGGTGTAATTGGTAATTATTTGAATGCAACACAAACTTTTTCTTCTTTTCCCCTGTTTTTTTAATTCCTTTAAAAAAATCTCATTGTGTTTATTTTTTTCCTAACTGTTACTTTGTTCTTTTTGTTCTCTATTTACTTTTTTTTACTGTGTTTCTTTCTTTTCTTTTTTTCTGGCTTTTTCTGAAATTGTCCTTCTTTTTTCTCTTGTTTATTTTTTCATTTTGGTATTTTTTTCTTTTTTGTTCTATTTCCCCCCTTCCTTTAAGTCATTTTTTCTGCACAATTTTACATACTATTTGGTCGTGTAGGGATTAAAGAAGAAAAAACAACCCGAAGAGCCGTTTGGGACCCGAAAGAGCCGGTTCTTTTTAGTGAGCCGAGCTGAAGAAGCCGGTTCTCGAAAAACTCTACCGACTTTACTCAACTTCGTTCGACTTCAAAATACCGCATTTAGAACACGGCGTCAGGGGAACCCGTGTATTTTTACCTTCATGCACTGTAACTTTGACTTAATTCGCTTCTTAGTTAGCAATTTTGAGCCCAGCTTAGAGGGAACATTGCTTATCTGATGGACCGCTAAGCTCCTGTATTGTCTTACACTCACCTGTGTTGTGTGTGCGCCTGTTAGGCGGAGATGATGTTTTCTTCGGGGGTCTTTTGGACCGGCCTGGTCTTCATCCCCATCACCTCGCTGGTCTTTGACGTGGCCTACAAAGTGTGAGTCTCTCTCATCTCCGAACGTGAGGAAATTCCTAAAGGATCTCCTCCTGTCATCGCTTTCGGGTTCTGGCTTCCATGAATTTTGTGTTGTTTCACCCGTCTGCATCTGGTATATATTTTATGATTGTGATTTTTTTTTGTGTGTTGCAGGGTAAAGAAAGTGTTTTTCAAGACGTTGGTGGATGAGGTACAGGAGCTAGAAGCGTTATCCAAAGATCCCGGAGCTGTAGTTCACGGGAAAAGGTGAGTGACTCTTCAACTTTACGTCAAAATATAGAATTAAACCTAGTACCGTATTTTCCGCACTATAAGGCGCACCTAAAAGCCTTTATTTTTTTCAAAAGCTGACCATGCGCCTTATAATACAGTGCGCCTTATTTATGGATCAATTTTAAAATTGCAAAGTTTTCCAACTAACTTGCAGCCGCCGACTAGATTTTTCCCCGAACGCCAAGTAGTACGCGGTGTATGCTGGGATTTATTTACCGGCGTTTCATTGGCTAACCAATGTGTCAATCATCATTTGAATCGATCACTATTGGCTAAAGTTATTCGGAGGTCAAGAGGCGGATCCTTTTTATCATTTACAGGCTGGCATTGGCTTAAACGGCGACACAAAGCCTGCAATTGGCCGAAAAAGATGAATGTGAATCACATGTTGGGTTGCACTACAGCAGAGAGAAAACATTTTTTACTATTCTGTATTTGTAAATATTGTATTCTCCTGGATTTACTACCCTCACGGATATACGAGGACACTGGCTGTACATTATTATGATCACAACGACTTCGGTGAGCTACTCCGGGTTTTATATTGTCCCTGTATCTTGTTTCAGACTGAATTCGATGTTTCTGTGATAAGCGGTGCAGATAATGGATGGAATGGAGTGTCTATTTTTAAATTAAACTCAATTCCAAGTGTTTATTGTCATATGCACAGTAAAGTTGCGAGCGAAAAAGAAAATAGATACTAAGGAATGGTTGGCATTTCTTGAATCCCAAGACCTTAACCTTCCGAATGATGGAACGATGCTTTTGAGTGACATCGTACAGACACTGTTTCCGTACATGTCTGAGACACGTATTTGCTTCTTTGCAAGCTTTGGGAATGTTAAGGGGGTAATAAGTTGGACTGAACTATCTGACTGTTTTGTCGACGTTCCCATTGTAGCGCCTTATAATCCGGTGCGTCTTATGTATGTCAAAAATAGGACCAAAAACTATTTTTTGGGGGTGCGCCCTATAACCCGGTGCACCTTATAGTGTGGAAAATACGGTACTTCATTACACACAACTCAAATATTCTTCCCTGTTACGTTTTACTTAATATTAACATGGCAGGTGACATGCGGTGAATCTAAAACTTGGCTTCTCACTAATCTATTGCAAAAGTTACAAAAAATTCATCTTATATCAAACTCAGAATATAATTGTCTACTAACCATAACAATTTTGCCGGCATTGTTTCTTATTTCTCACTTTTATAATAAAATTTTTAATTCCGAACCTATTTTTGCAGCTGAATCGCGTGCAAGTCTTTGAAAGATATTTTGAATCAGGGGTCTTATAACTTTTTCAAGCTGAGAGCTACTTTTATATATATATATATATATATATCTCTAAAATAATAATTTAGCGTGTAGTGCCTACTATGTTGTCACTATGCTATTACCAGGTTCATTTTTTACTAGTAGAAAGAAGAGACTGAAAGAAAAAGAGAAAAATAAAGAGATTGAAAGAAAGAAAAAGATACAAAGAATAGATAAGGATAAAGAGATGAAAGAAGAAGATGAAAAGAAAGAGTTGAAAGAACAAAGAGAGATAAGTTAAGTCAAGTCATGTTTATTTGTATAGATAGACAGATATATAGATAGATAGATACTTTATTCATCCCCGTAGGGAAATTCACACTTTCAGCAGTCTACCCCGTTGTTTATTAACAGATTAACATGATGCCCTAGGGGTGCTTGTAGCGGAGTGGATGACGTCACGCTAGTCCAAAAGTTCGACATCCTGCGGCAGATGGAAATCTTTTCTTTGTGAAAATCCAGGGATACACCACCTCGTGTTAGCAAGTCCGCCTCCTCTCCGATTCCCCCCGGCTTTCGTGTCTCTGTTTAGCGGCGTTGAAGCCGGATAGTTCCGGGTGGCTACACGTTAGCGTCCGGAATGCTAAACGTGAGCCACGTTTCCGCAAAACACAGCAACTGCGCTCCCTGTGCGCTTCGATGTTTTCCACCAGCACTCGATGATCTTATTTGGTCGTGAGTTCGCATTTACCATGATTACGGATGGTACCGAAGACTTATAACGCCGCTAGCCGCTGAGCTAGCTCCGGCTCTTCTTCCACGATAGGCCCCTTCATCACACCGGCACGAGAATTCTTCAGGGCAAGGGGTTGAACCCTTGATTAGACGCATTTTTGTGCGCTAAAACCCATGTCCATAGGATAGAAGTAATCCATAGTGTAGTTGTTAAAACGGGAAGAAAAAACACCGAAGATTGGAGCAGACAATAAAACAATAGGGCAGCTGCTGGAAAAGGCAGCCGCTCGTGGCAGCGCCGCTTTAATGCTATAGCCCATAATCACAGAGTCTCAAAGGCTTGCACAGACTATTGCAAACCACAGACTGTTATTCCACCATCCCCTGATATAAACCCTACATAAGGGCAAATAATACAACACAAAAAAGTCTTTTTACTAGAAAATCTCAATGACCCAGCACTGGTGGGGTGTTTTCATAACAGGTCCACTGGCACCTCAGCTGTCCTCAGGTCGCAGACCCCTGATTTAAATGTTTTGAATAGGGATATTTGATAAAGACTCCCATCTTATCACGTTTGAATTAGGTGTGTCCAAACTACGGTCATAGGGCCATTTGCAGCCCACAGACTATATTTTAGCTGCCCAGAAAATTTCCTGTGTAGTTTTTTAAATATCTAAGGATTCACATTAACCAATGCATTTGAGTATTATTCTAAATCAACCTGATAGAAAGTTATTAGCCTACTGACAAAAGAGATACCACATATTTTTCGTTTGTCTGGTAAATGTTAATTTAAAAAATGTCAACATTGACTTTTTATTATTGTATTGTTTTTATTCGAGATGCTGCTATTTCAAGAGTTACAAGTCAAGTCAAGTCAATTCATGTTTATTTGTATAGCCCTTAATCACAAGAAGTCTTTAAGGGCTGTAAAGACTATTATAACACCATCCCTTGATCTAAAACCGACATGAGGGCAAGGAAAAACTTAAGACCTCAGCATTCAAAATCCATCGATGACTTCCTCTCCTTATCTTGAGTGTCTACTAAACTAAACTTAACAGACATGGTGAAGACACATCTGGATGACGATATCACGTATTGTATTTTTCCACAAAATTGTACAGAATTTATTGCAATGTATTATTCCTTCAACTCAATAAATCGGTACAGGGCAATCCCTAATTTTAAACATTTATACTCTTCTTTTGTTTAAGTGTAATTGGTTACAATTAATTTCTCAATGAAAATTACATTAAAAATACAGAAAATAAACATAATAATACACTCAAACCATTATTAAAGATGTATGTTTTTTCATTACTATTCTATTTTATTTTTATATATTACTTCACATAGACAGGGGTCACCAACCTTTTTAAAGTTGAGAGCTACCTTTTTGCTACTGATTAGCACAAAAAGTGTTTCTAAAACTTATTATGATATTACTATGTTACTATTATGTTAATACCAGGTTATACTCAGTATAGGTAGCATGGACAGTATATTTAAAGACAATAATCATGTCAATGGTTTCCACTGACAGTTGGAAATCAAATTTCCTAGAAAATACCATTGACTCATCACTACTCCAGGCACCACGTTGGTAAATTCAAATGTTAAACTCTTCATATGCAATTCGAAAAACTATACATAAGAAATAGTATTTTTACCTTATTTTTGCACTATAAAGCGCACCTCCAAAAGATTTTCCATACATAAGGCGCACCGCACTATAAGGCGCTACAGTAGGAACGTCGACAGAACAGGCAGATAAGTCAGTCAAACCTTTTACCACTTTACTGTTCAGAAGCAAATAGGTGTTTCAGATACGTAGACACGGCGTCTGTACGATGTCACCGGTCACTGAAATACGTCATGCCACATATCACCTCTAGGGATTCAAGAAATAAACCATTTCAAAATATACTCAACACAGAATCATGATCAATATGATAAGATATCCCAAAAAATATAAACCCGGGGTAGCGCACCAAGGACGTCATCATGCAGCCATCACGTTTAATGATGATACGCAACCGTGGTCTCCTTATATCCGTGAGTGCAGGGAATCTAACCCGGTAAAATATTTACGTAGTCCAAAACACACGATAATGCCGACAAATTTTAAGAAATCCACCGAAAAGCATCAATAGACGTTGCCTGATGCTAGCTGCTAGCCCCATAAAATTATTTTCTATAGGCCATAGAGCAACCTAACTTGTGATTCACATTCATCTTTTTCGGCCAATTGCAGGCTTTGTTTCGCCCCTTTAGCCTATGCGAGCCTGTAAATGATAAAAAGGATCCGCCTCCTTTACCTCTAAATAACTAGCCAATAGTGACCGTTTAGAAGGATGATTGACTCATTGGTTAGGAAATGAAACGTTGGTATATATATCCCAGCATGCACCGCGAACTACTTCTACAGGGGGGAAATCGAGTCGACGGCTACTTACCCTTGTTGCGACTCACTATTTATCCATATATAAGGCGCACCGTATTATAAGGTGCCTGGTCAGCTTTTGGAAAAAATGCAGGCTTTTAGGTGCGCCTTATAGTAAGGAAAATACGGTACTTGTTTCTGAAACCGCAAAAGAAACTGATGTAAAACAAATGTAACTTTAAGTTGAACCAGGATTTTTTTTAAAAAAAGACACTGGCCAGGAAAATAGATTTTAATCATAAGCGTATGAAAATATTCCCGATGGGCAAAAAATGTAAAGACTAGGCTCAAGAATGATGGAATCGTGCAATCAGGAGAATCCAGTCAAATTCTCCCAATTATCCTTAAATCCTTCTACTTTGATTGCTCTCCATCCGCCTCTTTCGACTGTAATTTCTGCAATCATGTCATTGGCAAAACTGATTTTCATTATGTGATCCGCTGTGATACATCCCCAGAGGTGGATGGAGTAGCCCAAATTGTTACTCAAGTAAAAGTACTGTTGCTTCGGAGTAGTATTACTCTAGTTACTATTCTGAATTAGAAGTAAAAGTAGTCATCCAAATACTTGAGTAAAAGTAAAACAATTACTTGGTGAAAAAAGGACTCAAGTACTGAGAACCTGTAGCAAAATCATATATATATATATTTTTTAAAACAACCAATCAGATCATCAAATTATCAGAGTCCATCCAATCAACAAAAAGATACATTTAATTCGAAAGTAGATTAAAATAATCAATGTAAATTCAAGTGCTTTGATAAACAATCGGATGTCAATAGTATCAATCAAAAGAATAGATTAAAGACGCTGGCTGATTGAGGATAATAAGGATACATTTTACCTCAAAGCAGTTTTCAGGACATCCAAGTTCGCTGTACACAGAATATCAAACAATAAAACAAGAATAAAAGAGCAGCTTCAGCGACATACTGCTGTCACAGTCTTGTTTCACGGACAGACTGAAGAGATCTTTTCTTCCTCATGCCATGAGGCTCTTTAACTCCTGCTGGAAATGTGAATTTCCCTGCAGGGATGAATAAAGTATCTATCTCTCTATCTATCTAAAACAAGCAATTAGTAAATTCCAAATAAAACCACAGTAACGTTAAAATTCGAATTTAGGGAACTTACTGCTACATAATTCCTCAAATTCCATGTTAAATTCTTGAAAGCAGGAATCTCCGTTTGTTGAGGGACACAAATGAGACATTGGATATTATTGGATATTGGATATACTTTTTAAGGGGAACCTGCTTTTGGCGTGAGGCCAAGGTGCTCCTCCTCTTCTGTGTTTTCATAGTCTGAATTGCTAAGCGACATTTTCCATCTGGTTCATCCGTAAACAACTTTCCCCCGCTAAGGCTGAATATGGTCACGTGACGAGGCTGCTGCGTTTGATTGGTTAGACATAGTAGAGCTTGGCGATGTTCTGCGTCACAATAAATGCGCCGTAGCGGAGACAGACAGACGCATACTTATATGAAGGGCATTTATTAAGTAACGAAGTAACAACTTCAATGTTGCGGAGATCATTTCCCCCTCATGCCATGAGGCTCTTTAACTCCACCCAGGGGAGTAAAAGCCCACATTAAACCCCAACCCCACATTTTAATATTACCCTATTTTATTACAGCGTGTATTTTTCGTAACACTATTTAAATGCTCTTTATGAACACGCTATATTGGGTATTTTTGTATTCTATATCTTTTATTTTTTAACACAAGGATACTACTGGAAGTGTGAATTTCCCTAAGGGGATGAATAAACTATCTCTCTCTCTCTCTCTCTCTCTCTCTCTCACTCTATCTATCTATCTATCTATCTATCTATCTATCTCAGTCTCTTTATCTATCTATCTATCTCTATCTATCTTTCTATATTCTCTCTATTTATCTCAGTCGGTCACTCAATCTATCTATTTATTTATCTATTTATATTCTCTCTATCTATCTATCTATCTCAGTCGCTCACTCTATCTATCTATCTATCTATCTATCTATCTCTGTCGCTCACTCTATCTATCTATCTATCTATCTCTATCTATCTATCTATCTATCTCAGTCTCTCACTCTATCTATCTATCTATCTATCTATCTATCTCAGTCTCTCACTCTATCTATCTATCTATCCATCTCAGTCTCTCTATCTATCTATCTCAGTCTCTGTATCTATCTGTACTGTTTATTCTTCACAAATTTACTTAAGTAAAAGTATAGGGACTTCAAAAAACTCAGAAATACACAATTTCCCCAAACTTACTCAAGTAAAAGTAACAGAGTAAACGTACTCCCGCCTCTGGATACAACCACAGAGTATTAAAATCGTATTGATGCAGCTGTCCGATGCTTCCAGGCCTGCAGGGCCCATTAGCATGAAGCAGATCTGTGTGAGATCTCCCGCTGCCTGAAATTTATCCCTCGGTCTGGCTCCTGTCCCGCACGCTCGTACAGAAACACGTGTAAGGAAGCCATAAAAAACGAAAGAAAATCCGAGTACGATCGGCCAAACGTTTGTTAGCTTTACATGAATTCCAAAGCCCGTCTCGGCCACTTTGTCTCTCTACGTGGAGCCGGAGCCAGCAGGTAGAGGTGCTGGATGAACGCCTGGTTAAAAGAGGAACTCCTCAGCATGCGCCCGTAACACACTGGCTGATTGTGTGCGCTTGTGTGCGTTTGTGTGTGTCCGTGTGCGTTTTGATGTGCAGCTTGACGGAGAGAGCCCAGCTACTGAAAAATGTCTTCAAGAAGAGCACCGTCAGTCTGTACCGCAGCGAGTCCATGCAGCAGAACTTGCTCCGTGAGTTGCTCAACTTCTTTCACTTTCTCTTGGGGAAAATCTTTTGAAGGTAGAATTCATTTCAAATGTGTTTTCACTTTTCTTGTGCACTCACACGCGTATATCCCTCAGCAAAGACCCAAACCATGTTTATCACGGTATCGAGACTTCACACACACACACACACACTGCTGCTACACTAGAGGCTAGTACAATATTTGAATGTCCTCTCAGTGGCCTATGCGCTGTTAGGAATTCAATTATTTAAATATAGCGTTTACCAAATTGTTCGAATTACTTATCTGACTCCATTAACCAATCACAACCTTCATTCACCTAACAATGCGTGCTCTCTTCTTTTTGGGAAAATATGGACAAGAGACCAGCATTTCCACACGGGGGCAGATTTAATTTTTTAAACAAATTAACTAAGTGAACTCCATCGAATTAGCCGAATTAGCTGAATTAGTGTCGCTCGAGTCTCCGTCGAGCCTTCTCTCTCGATCTTTTGAAAGTTCTCCCGGCCCACGTTTTTTCCGCAAGCGGTTGTGCCGGTTCCTCCCATGGGCGTACCAGGAAAAGCCCCAACGTGGTCCCACCATCTCGGAGAAGAGCGTCTCAGATTCAGATTCAGATTTACTTTATTGTCATTCGTATACACGTGTATACAGAACGAAATGTCGATACATCTGACCCGCAGTTACTTTGAACGTCAGCCGGGATAGATAAGATTAACCATGTCTTCGTCAGAATTTTAGCGCAGCAGTTCGTCATCTCGCGGTTCGATGCCACTTCCAGTTGTTAAATGGTCCAGTTTATTGTCCAGAGAGCGAACGTTGGAGAATGGATGGGAGAGGCGTTTAGCCTTTAGCCTAGCTGTTAGCCCGGCCCGACAACCTCGCTTATGTCGATGTCTGTCCCTGTGCGTCTGGCCTTCTCCATCAGAGTCCAGTTATGAACAGAACTAAACAAAATACTCTCATTCGGAACGGCGTGACCTGAAGCTCACTCAGTGAAAATCTTCATTGCACTCGATAAATGTAACTTGAATTTAATGAAATCCTTTATAGTAAAATGTATAATAATATTTATACATATGATACAACCACACCTTCATACAATGCTCGCTTAGTATACATTTGCAAATCTCCAAATTTGAATAATGTGTTGTATTTTGTTTCTTCATACATATTATTTTTAAGTAAAGTAACTGCAGTTCATCTCTAATAGAAATCTGGGTTACATTGCAACCGTCAGAACAGAACTCGTTAACAAATCGTGTCCTTCCACTACTCCAAAGGAGTTTTTGATAGCAAAAACCCACCGAACAAACTTTGTGGATCGGTTGAAACACAAGCTCGCATAAGTTTGATTTTTTTCCTTTTTTTCTCCTGTCCTTTCTTTGATCATTTTGTTTGTGTTTGTCTCATAGGTGGGGGTGAGACACTTGAGGTGTGATTGTTTGTTATTCCTAGCTAAGCTTTTAGCTTTAAACCGCATCCTCTGCCTTTAATAGCCGAATAGTCGTTCCTCCCCCCGCTTCTTTTCCTCCGCCCACAATTTCCTCCCTGGTGTGTTTTGCCGTGCCTTCTATTAGCAAGAGCGCCACCGTTTGTGACAAAAATGTTGCGTTGTTATTACCCCTCTACCCACAATGCACAGCGCGCTCCTTTGAGTTGGCCTGCAGGTACTGAGCGACTCTTATGACGTGAAGGTGAGACAGTAGGAACCTGTAGCTTCAGTATTGTTTCGGCTTACTGTGATTCTTTTTTTACCTTGGTACAGGAGAAAAACAAGATTTTCAGGGGGTTTTTCCGCTATGAGAACCACTCAACTGAGATTTGAAGTGCGCTAAGGGTTAGCTTTGTTAGTGTTTAGGGTCAAAATAAGGCGAGAAGACATATACGGATTTTGAACTTGCAAGGAGGGCCGAGAGAGAGGTGTTCAGATAAGAGAATTCCATCCCTTCCTACAGTCAACTGAGCCCCTTTTTTGTATCAAAACTTCAAAGTTACAAAAACAGATCAGCCCTAAAGGGTGTGGTGGTCAAAGAACAGCAACAACGAGGCAAAATAAATAACTGGTATGCCATTAAATCTCCTTTGCACTTGTCCAATAGTAAAAACAGTACACATTTATTTAACCTGTACTACCAAAATGCCCCAAAGTTAAAGTTCAATTACTGAAATTGTTTGTAAGTGAACACTAACATTGATAGTAGAATTTTTAGTAAAGTTTAGTAAAGATTGTAAAGTTTTTTGGGTTCTCTACTCCCTTTAAAAAATCATTATTTAATTATTATAATTATTAAAGTCATGTAAATCAAACACTAGTCTTTTGCCATTGATAACCACGTAGTGAACATTGTTTAAATTGAGATTAGACATGGCACTCCAGGATTAACATGCAATAAAGACCTAAAAGAGAAGATTAGGATAGTAAAAATAGTGGCATGATAAATGGACATAAATATTTACTAGGTAGTTCTATGAGACAGGCCTATTTTTTTTAGTGTATTGTAACAATAGCGCAGTGAAAAACAGCGCAATAACATTTACAAGCGATAAAATTCCCAAAAGTTGATCAATAAAATATGTTAGTATAGAAAAGGGTCAATACGATATCATCAGGTATGTCATTTTGTATCTCTTTTCTTGTGGTTCGATACCGGTTTCCGGCCTGGTGGTTGCGAACCAGTTATAGACTTCAAAATGTACGTCAGTGGTTCATGCTAACAGCCTTTTGCTAGCCTTATTTAAGGCAGTGTCTTATATTCGTTAAAACTATGGTAAGCCTTTTAAGCATTCTTATTACGTGTCAATATATAACCCAAAAAGATTAAAGATTTATTATTTTATTTTTAAAAAAATAGTGCAATAACATTTACTAGCAATAAAATTCCCAAAAGTTGATCAATAAAATATGTGACTATA